>NC_079439.1:24432389-24457389 GCF_903798145.1 Danio aesculapii | reverse complement strand
CTGTAACTTTAATTTATTAATAACATTATTTTAACAATTTTTTTAATTATCATGTTGTTGTTACATTTCGGGGAAGGTTGTTTATTTTTATCTGTTTTTCAAATTTCATGAACTGGATAAATACAAAACAATAATCGAACACAAATACATCTAATTAAGGCTGCACGATATTGGAAAAATCTAGCATCGCAATATTTTTTATTTTGTGATAAATATTGCGATATGAATATAATTTCACCAGATGACTTAATATCTCTATTTGGAAAGGATTTATAATGTTCAATTGGGATGATTCTGCAGTGGGACTGCATCTCCATAAAACCTAATAAACAATCTATAAATTTCCCAGACACATTTTGGTAGCAGTTTGTGCTATTAGCAGTGTTGTGAGTATTTTCATGCATGTGTTTAGCCAATGATTGATGAATTGATGTTTACTATTTGCATCTCAATAAAATCTAATAAACATTATATAAACTTTTTGGGATCCCCCAACACATTTTCATTGTGGTCTTTGCTATTTGCAGTGCATTTCTGTATTTGCACATGTTGTGAGTATTTTCAAGCTTAACAAACTATAAATACAATCAAGAAAAAGATACAACAAAAATAAAGTGTTTTAGCATTTCCCAAGTCTAACAGTATTCAAGTACAGTAATTGAATAATAAAAATAAAAATAATTCAATAAAATGAATCATTGTGAAAGTCACAAATGTTACAATTTCTTATGTCTAAATGCTTTTAAAATTATGTTACAATTCCAGGCATCAAAAACACATGCAAATGATAAATTATAATACAAACTCAACATTGCATATATCCTGCGATGTGACTATTGTGAATGATCACATTGCCATATCGATGCTGAAACGATACATTGTGCAGCCCTACATCTAATCCTATATTTATATGTATATAACCATACAGTAAACTGAGCATTCATTACACATCGCCTTCTAAATATTGCTTGGATGCTACAGAATTAAATAAAATTGCTGACATTTTATTCTACTGCCTGATTCAATTGTCACTGATTCAGTTTTTAAACAGTCAAACAAACCCTATTGGCTTTATTCAGTTGTAATAGTTCTAATTGTGTGTAAAAAGCTAGATATTCTAAGTTTAAATGCATATTTTAAGGGCTAAGGCGGTCTCTGACATCTCAGACTCGGGTGACAGAACTCATGAAAGCTTCTGCGCACACAACAGATGTCAGATCAGTAGAAGAGGGCTGATGGGTAAAATCTGCACTGGCCTGCACACCACACAGTCCAGCTCTTCATCAGAGCTCAGGTGCTGCTCTGAATGAAGTGTAAAAGAGGACATATGTACTCACTCTCATCCTCCTCCAGCAGCCCGCTGCTCGCATCGTCCCAGGTCAGGATGAGGGGCACGTCGTCGTCCCCGTCCGCCATCCCGCAGAACCAAGACTCCGCGAGAGGACCGCAGTTTTAGGGGACACGGAGAGTCTCTGCGTTCAATAAAGTGACCTTTCACTGCTGCAGAGAAACTTTAACAGTGCTCCGCTACACCACACGAGTTACAGAAAAGCGAGTTACTGTCTCCGAACGCCAAACAGAGCGAGTTTATGCTAAAATGTGTATTAAAACAACTTTAACGGTGCATCTTAAACGAATCATGGATAAAACCGAACTGAGTCTGTTTACGTCATTGTCATCGGCTTATATTAAAACACTAACAAAAAGGCAAAGTATATGACGACTTTTCTAATCAATAAAAAACGCATTTAACTTTAAAAAGCAGAAAAACGCGATTTAATCGAGTTTCTAACATTATAAACACAAGACCCGCCGCCGACAAGCGAAAGAATCTGCTGCTACGACTTTTTTACGACAGTGTCGTTTTTTGGGAGGAACGGTGAAACAGCTGAAATGTCACAATAAAAGCCACGGGTGTGAAAAGATTTATTACATTTCAAATACGAATCAATTCTCTCATAGCATAAGGTTTATGAATCAAATGCCGGAAAGCTTCATAAGCATACATGTGTTAAGTAGAGTATTTTATTCTTTGATGGACTGGGAAGTTTCTACGGAGGGTTGAAGATCAGAATGTCTTGCCAACGGTTGTCACAGCAACTGGTATAAATAACAACAGTTTGTGTTTGACCGTAAGCGCAGACAGTTTTCTACCAGCAAGAATAATAACACGGTAATGTATGGAAAAGGGTGATTTTTATGCTGCTGTTGTTTTAATTTATTTTAATGCTGAACTAAGGTGTTCAGAGACATTTACCAGCCTTTTGTTTTTAAATTCCGGGGAAAACAGAACAAACAATAGTCATGGTTCCTTATTATTTTTATTTTGGGGGCAACCAAATAAGAATTTTCGAAATTTTCTCTTAAACTTTCTTTTCGGTATACAAAAACTAACCTTCAGTGTATCAGGGATATTTTTAAAATAGCCTAAAAGAGGCTATCTCCAAACCTTGGGGGAATGTTCGATTTACAATATAAAGAAACTATAGCAAATAATGAATGTATAACAAACAACAAATATAACAAACAACAAACAATGACAACAAATATAACAAACAAATATAACAAACAATGAATGTTCGGGGAGCGCAAAATCAACATTCCCTGAACAAACATGATCTCACGAGAAAACGTAAGTATTTAACGAGTTCAGTCACATTTAAAGGACTCGTGGTACCCAAATCCGCCCCTAAACCCAACCATCATTGGGTGATGTAGGGCCAGACAGAATCTGCGGACATTTTTTGCTATTTCTGCGGAGAATTTTGTAAAAAATCTGCGGATTTATGCAGAATGATTTTAGGAGTATCATAACTAATATATAATAACTTATAATATAATAACTTAATATAAGAAATAAAAAATAATACATTTTTAACTTTTATTTAATGCTTACAATGAAAATCAAATTAGATCAACTTATTTGGAAAACAAAGTATCTCAAATAATATGTCTACTAAAAGACAGTAAAAATTACTTTAAAAACTGTATTGTAAATAAATAATATGAATATTTTCATATTACTTTCATTATATCACAGTAATTATTTATTTAATTATTATTTATGAATGTATTGTGAAATTAATTTAAAAACTGAAGAAATATAAATTTGCACACATTTCCTCAAGTAAATACATAGACTCAATGATGGGCTAAAAATCTGCGGATTTCTGCGTGCCAGATTCGGTGTGGGCCTTGTGATGAACAAATCGTACTAAATTGTATGAATTAAATCGAACAAATTCATACGAATTAGCCACAAAATCAAAAAGTTACGAATTGCCTTGGCATTGCGACGGAACATTCTGTGGACCAAAAATTGTTACCTTAAGTTTATCACATTAATCTTGTTTTAAATGTTTTTAAAATCATTGTTTTATTAGTGGATGACATGGTGGTGCAGTGGGTAGCGTTGTTGCCTCACAGCAAGAAGGTTGCTGATTCGAGCCCCTGCTGGGTCAGTTGGCATTTGTTTGTGGAGCTTGCATGTTCGCATGGGTTTCCTCTAAGTGCTCCAATTTCTCCCACAGTCCAACACTGAAGAAAATTATGTCTGCAAAACTGTTGCAAACAATTTATTTGTGTTGAATTTACAAACAAATTATATTGAATAATATTTAACATAGTTTATTTGTTTAAATTCAGCCCAAACAAATTGTTTACAACCACTTAACGTAAAAAACTTTAGTAAATCCAAGGAATCATCTTTGAATTTTTTTTTTTTTGCAATAAAACCATGCGGTAGAGCTGAATTGAATAAGCCAAATTGGCTGAAGAGTTCCCAGTCCGGTTTATTCTGATGTGGCGACCCCAGATTAATAAGAGACTAAGCTGAAAAGAAAATGAAGTTGGCAGTTCATTCCACTGTGGCGACCCCTGATTAATAAAGAGACTAAGAAATTGAATTAATTAATGTTTAATTAGTGATGTCTAAATATAATTGTTTTCTTTTATTCAAAGCAACCTGTAATGATGGACGTGGATGCTGCCACCATTCCAAACAAAACAAACCCAGATTCCCCAAAGACCATCAACCCATCCAGGAAGGTTCTATCATGTCGGGAAGCAAAGCTCATACTGGGGGTACTAGATGAGTGCATTCATCAGATGGAGACAGCTGCTCTTCTTTCCACTTTGCTGAAGTCTCCAGAAGCACTTTCCCCGAGCCTGGAAGAGGAGGTGGTGAACGCCCTGAAAGAGCATCAGAAGCTTGAGGAAAAGTACCAATCTATAGCTCTTGGTGGAAGTCCTGATCAAAATGAACTGCTAGAAGAAAAAGCCAAATCAGTTAAATTAGTACAGGACTCCTTTCGTAAGATCATCCGGCTGCTTAGGGAAACTCCAACCACAAAGGTAGTGCTAAAACGGCCAAAACCAAACACAACAGGAGAGATGGGGTCTCAGAAAATTAGAAATGGCCTATGCGAATTGAGGGAGGTTGTTTTGGAGAGGCTGCTCACAACCCCTGCAGAGGAGAGAGAAAGCAGAAAGATGATGCTGGAGGTCAGTCAGCGTCACTCTGCCAACCAGAAGCTCATCGAGTCATTGGAAAAAGAGGTTGCCGAGGCAAATAAAAACAAGGATGCAGAGGTGAGGAGCACAACACCTCATCCAACATCACCCACCATTTCTTTTTTTCTTATTGTTTGTCTCTCACTCCTATTTAGATCTCCACTTTGAATAATAAAGTGCTTCAGTTGAGGCGCTCACTGCATCAGATGGGAAAAGGGTTGGAAGAGTTTGTGGTGCGAACTCAACAGGACGCCGAGAAACAGAGTCATTCAGACAGGAAGACGTCAGATGGGAAGAGAGCTCGCATGCAGCAGGAGGCAAGTCAACTAAGAACTCAGCTTAATAATGCGATCACAGCCAGCAGAGAGAGAGAACAGGATCTACGAAAGGTGTGCACATCCAAGTGTCGTTCAGCTAATGATATATGCATGATTTTGTTCCTAATGTTGCTGGATTTGCTTTGCAGAAAAAATACAAGGAGGAAACAGAGATTGAGAACTTGATCCAGAAATATGATGCTGAAATTGGAGAGAAACAGGTAGGCGGTAATGTGGCGTGACCTTGACTGATGTTTGCAGTGTTGTTTTTAAAAGTATTTGCAGATACTGTTCAAAGGTTTGGAGTCAATTAAATTCTCTGATTTTCACTGACTAAAAAGTTTCAATGACCCGTAATCAATAGAAAAAAGGCAGTTGTTATGTTGATCAGCAAAATATTGCGATTCTGCAATTGCACGCTATAAAGAATGAGCTCGTCCTGTGTGCAATACCTTCTAATCAGATAAAAACAAGAAAGAAATAAAAAGGCAATGAAGAAAAGCATAACCATAAAGATAGGCAAAACACTCTGAACACAATGTAGCAGCTTTGGCTGCCTGTAACTTTAATGCTAGTTCTTCCTGCCCACCGTTTCCACGTGCCTGTGAGAGTGTGCCTTAATCTCCAGCTGCGTCAGATAAACAGCACAGTGACAGACATGAAGGAAGCAGATCTCACGTAACGTTTGTGAGAAATACTATGGTAAGAACTTTCCCAATGAGTATTTGATGTATTTGCTAATTCAAGCTTTTCTGCAACGATGAGTCACACACAATGTTCCAAAGTTCACGCACACACACACACAGCCAGTGCGCGCTTTCAACTTTGCACTGTTTTTGCACCCAAATGTGACAGGATACACGTTAATATCCACTGCTATATGGATATCTGTTATGTTAATGTAAAAAATAAACCTAATTTTACATCCACAAACCGGGATTGAAGCGTCTTCTTTTATAATTGTACTGACATGCGGTTGTGGTGATAGTAAAGACAGTAAAATCGCAGTAATTCATTACAAACATGCACTGTTTTAAAAAGGTTTTAAACTTGTAAAACTCATTCTTCATCACATTTGATGATGATTGATGATCACAGCGAGCTGAACAGATCTTTTAATCCCGGTTGCTTTGGGCATGCCCTGTCTTGTTGATATGATTATACAGCACTTGTTACTGCGGAGACATGTTAATACGCAGCTTTCAATCAATTCAGTGGGCAGAGAAACTGCACTCCTACATCATGTTGCGGTGGACCTCAAAATGGGAGGGATTTGGATCCTATTTAATTGTCAGGAAATTTTGAAAAGGAGACTTATTACTTAATATCACCCCAATATGACTGTGGACACAGTATACCAAAACACAGTCCTGTCCAAACAGCTTCCAAAAGTTTATTTTCATCATAGGTGCCCTTTAAAACAAATGTGTTTTAAATATTTGTATCCTCAAGAATGTTAAACAGAACAAGTTTTCAGCTGCAGTATTAAAGGTAATAATAAATTAGCACCAACACAGCATATTAAGATGAAGTGTGAAGGATCATGTGGCACTAAGGAATGGAGTAATGGCTGCTGATAATTCACCTTTGACATTATAAAAAATAAATGCTTACAATTCTAATTAAAACAGGGAACAATTTCAAATTTTTATAGTATTTCTACTTCCCAATATAATTGTTTTACAGTACTTTTAATTAAAAATAACATAGACTTGATGATTATGAGACTCAATATGCAATTAGACTATCTACTTGTTGAAGTAAATGATAGTACTGACGAATCACCTTTTAGACATCCTTATTACACCTCTTATCTTAATCATATGTGTGTTTATGCATGTTTTTTTGCATGTGTGTGTTTAGACAGAGTTGGAGGAAATGACACGGATGCATGACGAAGATCAAATGGAGCTGACAGAGCTGGAGAAGCGCTTTGACACTCTGGACCTGGAGTACTCACAGATAATGGAGGAGCGACAAGAGGCTGAGGAGCTGAGGGAACAGCGGGAAAGAGAAAGGCAGATACAGAGTCAAGCTGCCACTGTCATTCAGGCCTACTGGAGGGGCTTTTGTGTGCGCAAGGCCAAGAAGGCAAGCGCTAAGCCCAAGAAAGGAAAGAAAGGAAAGGGGAAAAAAGGGAAGTGAAAAAGAGATCATTATTATTACACTTATGTTAGATTCAAAAATAATAAAGCCAGCTGTGAGATTCTTTCAGTATTCATGTGTATACATTTACATTACAATTTGCCCATATTTGCCCCATATGAAATGCCAAATCATACCGCACTTATAGCCAGGCACAAATGTGGACCATCTCCAGAGTACAGTACGTCACTTCTCAGACATTCTACCAGCGACAAGCTCTGATTCAGCATGCTCAATTGGCAAAAACAAGCTCTGACTAATGCCAGCAGACACCAACAGGGGACACACTCACTCAACAAAATACAGAGAAGTGTCTGCCGTCTGTCGGTTCAGTTGAGCTCAAGAGAGTCAATCCTACACTTGGCAAAAGTCAGTCAGTCTGCAGAATTTGGGCAGTCCAATTTTATATAAAAACACAAAGATATGCATACATACTATACATACAATTTTGGAAGAAATAACAGCATATAATTATGGGATTACATTCATTCATTTATTTTATTTTCGGCTTAGTTCCTTTATTAATCCGGGGTCGCCACAGCGGAATGAACCGCCAATTTATCCAGCACATGTTTTACGTAGCAAATGCCCTTCCACCCATCTCTGGGAAATGGGAGTAAATTTAAATGATTATTTTGTGTGTGTGTGGATGGAATGCAAATCCAAAAATTATGATGCTTGAAGGGTTAGTGTGCCCAAAAATGAACATTCCATTTTTAATTAATTAACCCCTTATGTTGTTCCAAACCCCTGGGACTATCAGACATCTTTGGACACACAAATTAAGATTTTAATTTAGGTGTTTTTTCTCTCAATCACCATACTCAGTAACAGTCATGACATTTAAAGTCTAGCAAAAAAAAATTTGCTAAAACATTTCATGTGACTTTCAAAGAACATTTTTGTGCACAAAAAAAAACTATAAAAATTACTTTGTTTGACGTCTTCCGTGTCAGTTCAGAGTGCGTGTTTTAGGGTATCTGCAGGTTTCTAAGAGTGACATTTAAGACTTTTTTTTAGACCATTTTAATACCTTTCACAATTAAATTTAAGACCAAATGTATAGAGTAATTTTATTTGTAATAAAAAAAAGCACACAACCAATTAATTACTATCCAAGCATTCATTTGTTTGGGTTTCACCTATTTCATTCTGGGTGACAATTAGACATAGATTTCAAAATGGAAACAAAATCTTCATGGGGTCAGTTTAATTGCATTTTTACCACATTCATTCATTTATTAATTTTCTTTTCAGCCTAATCTGGGGTCGCCTAGCAGAATAAAACACCAACTTATATGTTTACGCAGCGGATGCCTTCCAGCCACAACCCAACACTGGGAACAGATTTAAGACATTTTAAGACTAATTAAGGCCTTATTTTGTACTATGGATTGTACAGTAAGTCTTTTTCAAGGATCTGTGAATACCCTGGTGTTTATTAGGGGCTATATGAGGTATTGTCATTAGTGTCAGCAGTGTGATACACAAGCATTGCATTGCCCACAGTAAATGTGCACCCTGATCTGACATGGAAGTTATAGGCAAATTCATTTTTACAGAGGGTTTTTTAGTGCACAAAAGTTTTCTTGGGGCTTTGCATGATTACAGTTTAATCACTGAAGTCACATGTATTTTTAATAAATTTTCTGGACTTTGAATGTTTCGGGACCCTTGCTGTTCATGGTAGGCCAAATAGCTCTTGGATTTCATCTAAAATATAATAATTGTGTTCCGATTCCGAAATAATGACAGAATTTTCATATTTGGATTACCCTTTAACTGTGTTAACTATAGCAACATTCTTTGGCATCTTGGCAATGTTAAAATTAACAAGCCTTGTGAAGACATGATTTTAATTAGGTATTTCAGTCTTGGAGACATTATGGCTGCATTTAAAAACTGAAACATGCTGCCTATGCATGAAACATAAAGACTTTTGAACCCAGTTTCATATAATTTGTAATTAAATTAGAAGATAAATAATTATCTTTTTAATTTCCATACAGTCTCACTACAGTCTTTTGTTTTGTCACATGTGTGGTCAGTGATGATTTTTATTTAGCTTATGCGTATCTGTCCATTTTCACTGGATATGTCTTCAAAGCTTGGAGATTAATCACCAATGCCATTCTCTTCTGTTCGATTTGGCATAATGTTGAAATTTAGATCTTCATTAATTGCTTCCATAAGCTGAAAATATTTCTGAATCTGAAAGGAAAATGACCAAAAATGAGCTATTTACCAAAGTATTTCTTGCAACACCAAAAATAAAAAACATCAGTTTGTGTGTTGAATTTTATCACACAACTTTTTAGACCATTACTGTCACGGTCACCAGCAATCCAGCCTGTGCAGATCGCTGAAGAACTACAAATTCGTCACTTCCAGAGCTGCCAGATCCTATAAAGCTGCCAGATCTTCCAGGGATGCTGACAGGGGAGATGAGGATCTACGTGCAGTTTATTGAAAGCTTAGTCAGGCAGGCAATGGTCAAACAGGAACCAACAGAAGCATCCAGGTAATCCAAAAGAATAGTCAGGGTCACAGAGGAAGAGATCGGTACAGACAGCAAACAACTTAAAAACATTAAACAAGGCGATGGTAAAGAAACACAGCAAGGTAAGACAATGGTGTAACGCTTCAGTAAAGTTACAGCTGAACAAGACTCAGCAAAGTCTGTGCGTGTCTGTGCTGTTTATATGATCTGTGTGTGTTTGCAATCATGGGGGATCTCGAACAGGCGTGTGAGTGAAGTGCATGATGGCATTTGTGGTTCATTAAAGTGGCAGATTTGTAGTTCTTCAGCGATCTGCACAGTGACAATTATGTTGTTTTATCTTAATTTTACTTTGCTTATCAACAAACATATCCTAATTTTCACTATGAACAACAAACACCTGATATATTCATGGTTGCCAAATATTGAATTACTGCATTATTTACCATTCCAACTGCTTAAAGGTGTCCTCAGTGTGCTCAGAGATCTTCCTGATGTAATGTGTAATGATCATTTGATAAACGTTACGAATGGTGGTCTTTAGCTGAGCAAATTCTAGCGTCTCCTTTGCAGCTGTGGTTTGGAAGTGCTTCAGTTTTAGCTCCTGTAAAAAAAACAAATAGTTTTAATTTTCTAAAACTGAATTGTACAGAGGTGCCACAGTTTTATCTGTCTTCTTGTAAATGGACATTAAGGGGGTAGTTCTCTCAAACATGACAATTCTCTCATCCTTTACTCATCCTCAACTTATTCCAAACCAGGGGTGTCCAAACTCGGTCCTAGAGGGCTGGTGTCCTGCATAGTTTAGCTCCAACTTACTAACACACCTGCCTGGAAGTTTCTAGTATACCTAGAAAAAGCTTGATTGACTGGTTCAGGTGTGTTTATTTGGGGTTGGAACTAAAATATGTAGGACACCGGCCCTCTAGGACTGAGTTTGGACACCCCTGTTCTAAACAGTTCATGGTAAAACAATATTTACAATTTCTTTTTGTGTGTTCGACAGAAGAAGGAAACTTAAACAGGTTTGTAAAAAGTGGATAGTAAGTAAATGATGACATAATTAGCATTTCTGGTTGAACTATCGCTTTAATACATTTACACTCTGTTAGCTGGTATATGTGTGTGCTCATATATGCTTTTACCCATTTGTATGCTTCTAAGCGAATGCTGTCTAGTTGTGTCTGTAGCTGGTGCAGCTGGTTATTATAGTGCAGAAGAACAGTTCGCTGTTTATTTATGTATTGCATCAGTTCCAGCTTTGTTCTTTCTCTCTCCTTCTCCAAAACTGTCTGATTTTCTAGAAGTTCCTTGTTGATGGACTGCAGTGCTTGAATACGGTCAATGACTTGGCAAGGGTTTTCAAACTCAAATGTCATAAAAAGAGAGAACAAAAAGACAAAAAAGGAAAAAGGTGGCGTTATAATGAGTGTTAATAATGTTAAAAAATGAGATTAAAACAAAACTTAATATTCATTCCTTCATTTTCCTTCAGCTTAGTCCCTTTATTCAGGGGTCGCCACAGCAGAATGAACCGCCAACTTATCCAGCACATGTTTTACACAGCGGATGCCCTTCCAGCTGCAACCCAGTTCTGGGAAACATCCATACACACTCATTCAAACACATACACTAATAGACAATTTAGTTTATTCAGTTCACCTATAGCGCATGTCTTTGGACTGTGGGGGAAACCAGAGCATATAGAGGAAATCCACATGATCACGGGGAGAACATGCAAACTCCACACAGAAATGCCACCTGACCAAGCCAAGCTCGAGCCAGTGACCTTCTTGCTGTGAGGCGACAGTGCTAACCACTGAGCCACCGTGTCAACCAAAACCTAATATCCTTATGCAAATATTTATAGTTACAGAAACTAAAAATGCACAGAATGAGACTGGTCCAAATATTAATATATTATTTAAAATACAATAGATGACAAATTAAAATCTGCTATTCTGTAGTGTTTCCCAACCCTGTTCCTGAAGGCACACCAACAGCACACATTTTCAACCTCTCCTTAATCAAACACACCTGAATCAACTCATCAGAACATTAGAAGAGACTCTAAAACCTGAAATGAATGGGTCAGATAAAGAAAACATCCAAAATATGTACTGCTTATCAATATGTGACAGGATTTCATTTCTATATTTCCTTAAATGATTTTAATGTTTATTTGTAGTTTGAGCGCTTATACTTTATTACAAATAAGTGTATATATGATACAACAAACCTATAAGGATCAATAGGATAAAGCTTCCTGTCTCCCAAATTTCCAGAATACATTGTTCTGTAACAAAACATTCCCATTCTCTGTAGAATTTTGCTATTCAAAGCTAACCATCTTATGCTGTTAATAAGCCTTTTTGCTGTTTAATTCAGATAACTGTCAATGAGCAGAAAATCTCACTCTTCAGCCAAGCCTGGGAAAGACCTGATGGACTGCAGAGGTCTGACAGACTTCAACAACAAATACAAGCTACCTTTCTGGACATTTTTGCAGCTCTCTCGAGGAACTCTTGGTAGCATTTGGCTTTCCGACACGTTCTTCCAGCAGCTCTTTTCGTGCCAGCAGGACATCATTCTCTGTCTTTAGCTTCTGAATCTCCAGTTCTTTCAGTCTGGTTTGAGCTCTTTCTGCCTCTGCTTTCTTTATTGCACGTAACCGCCTGGCATCATTTTCCTTGTATGGAGAGAAAGACATTAAAGTAGAACCAAACCCCAAGTCAGTATAAACACACCATCCATTGATAGATGCAGTTGTTTCAGAAAGTTGCCTTGCTTGCAAAAACTTGTTATATTGCAGTAGGGAATTCTTCAGTTTCTCCTCTTCCTTTTTAATGTTCTCTTCTCTCTCTCTTAAACTCTCCTGTTTCATCTGCATCTCCTGACAATGACAGAAGATAAAACATCATATTGATTTAAAATGTAAGCGTAAATGTAAATAATTACCATACAGATACTGTACTACCTCTTTATGGGCTTCCAATGATCTGCTCACGCACGCGCTCTCCTCGCGCGCCTCCAGCAGTTGCATTGCGGTTGTTTTCATATCCGTCAAGCCTTCATGTTCGGCCTTATTTCTGAATTTGAGAAGTTTGAACAATCTCTAAGAACATGAACTTCACTCTAAAACATCTATATCCGCTCAAACCAAACTTTGACTACAGTTAATTGCACTTTAATTACACGAAACCTACCCAACAGCACATTGTCGGTTCTACAAAAGCACTTGGAGTATAATAAATCATATTTACTTACAACGAGAGTCGTTCTTCGAAAACCAACCGAAAATAATCCTCCAAATTCATCTTTTCGGCCATACAAAAGTTCATTGTAGCGTGAACAAACTTTCATTCTGCGCGTGTCGTTTCCACAGCAACAAGATGGAGGTGAAGTGTTTTTCTCTGTTGCCCTCCAGTGGCAGATTAGTTTCAAGTTTGATTTCTTAAAATACTGAAGACTGCTGCCCTGTTCTTCGTTATTGAATAAATAAAATTATTTCAAGTTGTAAATATAATTTATAGACATTCCAAACCCAGACATTAGTAAAACTATACACAAAGATCTGAAATATTAATATGTCTATTTATTGTGGAGTTGATATGCTGGTTTTGGGGTTTATTAAAACTGTGCCTTAGTGATGTTACTGAGTGTGAATGTTTATTAATATATTTTAAACATCAAGCAACTGCATTATTAGTATTTTATCATCATCGTTGTCATCATTATTAGCCTATAGATCATTTCCTTTATTTATTTATTTGTTTATTTATTTATTTATTTATTTATTTATTTATTTATTTATTTATTTTTATTATGTAAGAAAGAACATTTACAAATATACGATATGAACAAAGAGACAAAATGGTTGCATAAATAAAATTCTAGCAGATTAAACAAGTTTAAATGATTTACACCAAGAAATAATTTTACAGAACATGCAATATAATTGTTAGAGTCTTTTAAGGAGTTCACATAGAAATCAAAATCCTTTCTGAAAATAAAAAAGCAAGGGTGTTTCTTTGAAAACTTAAATTAATGGATGTAAGATTTAGCCAGAAACAGCAATAAATTAATAATAAATGTACAATGACAAGTATCTAAGTTCAGAGAGAAACCAAAGAATACAACGTTGGAAATAAGAATTTTTTTAATAAAATTGGAAAGGTCAACCCAAAACACTTCACAGTAAGTACACTCCCATCATAAATGATTAGTGTTTCATCATGAGTACAAAATGAGCATTTAGGGGAATATTGTTATTAAACATTTAGCTAGTTTGGTATTTACTGGGTGGCAATTATGAATGATTTTGATTGAGACTTCAACAGCTTTATTAGATAAAATATGTTTTTCATAAGAAGCCAAAACTGTTCCCAATCTGTTCCCAATCTGTCACCAAATATATTATTCCAAGAACCTATGCAAGCAGGTAAAGAGATCCGAGAACTATTAATAACTAAGTGAATATCTTTGTTTGACACAGAACTGAAAAGAGTTTGGTCAACAAAATGGTTTGTGCTGTCAAAAATAAAAGAAACTAAAGAACCTTCAGAGCCAGATTTGACTAAAGGTATAACACAATCAGAGATGGGGGGGGGGCAGGAAAAGAAAACTGATGCATCCATTTTTCATATGAGAAAGGGACACCAGTCATCTAAGAGCTAGCTAACTAAAAGTATATTTTTATTAAATCGGTTATTTAAAAAAAGAGATTTATTTTTATATAAAATATTTTTATTATTCCAAATAAAATATGTACGAGAAGAAAAATTATAATTATATGTAAGGGACCAACATATTAAAGCCTGTTTATGAAAACTATAAGTTTAATGGTATTTTAGAGATGTCAAAATTACAGCGCAACAAAAAATGTAAACCTCCAACCGAGCTAAAAACATAATTTGGAATAAAATTCCAGCATGATGTTTGGTTGTTAAGTTTTTAACCACTTAATTTTATGTGGTGATGTCACTGGCCCATAATTTTGATTAATTTAACTGTGACAAGAGGCAATTGAATCATATCTTAAGGTTAAAACAGTTGTTGTAACATTATTTATCAATATTAAAAATTTAAATTAGGAAATAGGTTTGGACCATTGTTATTGTTTACATCCCTCAAAATGGTCTATAGGCTACTACCAAAGTAGACCAGTCCATTTAAGGATTCTAAAGTCTTTGCTACTATACTTCAAATTGGTAAGACATGATTATATATATATATATATATATATATATATATATATATATATATATATATATATATATATATATATATATATATATATATATATATATATATATATATATATATATATATTTATTGTTATATAAAATAGAATCATCTTAATTTCCTATGCAGCATTATGGTGCCAAAAATAACAAAATATTTTAAACAAACGCAAACGGAAAACATAGCCTATAACTTTCTGTTAGGATATTAGCAAATTTTTCGGACATTAACCATAAAAAACACAATGCAATTTAAGCACAAAACACAGCGTACAAAAAATTTTTAATTTCTTCATATCAGTAGAACACATATAGCCCACTTTTACGGATTGATTAACATTTATGAGACATTTACAAACCAGTTAGATGTCTTCTTTGCTTCTGTTCGTGCCCATAATGCACTTTGTTGTCCACATCATTAGAATTTAATTCATATTTTTATTGCTATTTAATGAATAATTCAACTGGAATAACAACGTGTGGACACAAAAAGAGACATTTTAAAGATGCCTAATGGACTTGATAGGATAAATTCAAGTATGTTAAGTGTTTTTATGTGTTTTTTATCCCTATTGTTTTGCTGCGCGTGTCCAGACCTTCATTTATTTTTCATAAACATGTTTCTGTCTCCTGTCACCTTCTCACCTAATGCATTAAGGCCACGAAAGCTCCTGTTGTCCTGGTGTGGAATTAGTAGAAATGATTTTTAACACCCATGTAAATGTCTAAAGCTAAAAGAAATGACTCTTACTGTTTTTCTCTCTCCCAAAAGACATTTATTTCTTTTATATCTGGCTCATGCCTCTTATAGATTGAAAACAAAACCCATTAAACTATTTTTGTGTGACATAATTTGAGTCATAGCAAAAAGTTTGACTTTTTAATACATTTTTAATCATTTTAATTATTTTAAATTTGATTCTTTTGATTCTTTTAATTTTCTTGTTATGTAAAGCACTTTCAATTACCACCGTGTCTAAAATGTGCTATATATAAATAAACTTGCCTTTTTAATTAAAATTTAAACATATTAAAATTAAATTTTCTTATTTTTTTCTTAAATCTATTGATTTAAGCCATTTTTTGTTTGTCTGTGCAACATGAATCATACAGTGCTCAGCATATATAAGTACACCCCTCACAAATCTATCTTTTAAATTTTAATAGGAAGCTTTACAATATTATACATTAGATTAATCAGTATTGAAGCCAAATCTGGAGCTTATCTAACAAAATAACTTACGATAATGGTCTAAAATCTAGCACACCCAAAAATATCAACTACACATTTAAAATAAGAGCAAAAATCAAGAGAAAATGGAAACAAAAAAAAGGAAAAATTTAGTTGAAATTTTGTAGGTTGCAATTTTTTTACAATATTTTGCTTGAATTTATTTGTATTATTTTTCAATTTCTAAATATGATTAGTGACTAAAATATTATTTTAATAAATATATCTGTTTAATAAATCTGCTTTGTTTAAATGCACTAAAATACATTGCCTATATTCATGGAGAAATGGATACAAATATTTATTTTTAAAATGGGCTCTACTCAATTATGCTGAGCATTGTATATATAGTCTTTATATGAAGTTATAAAACTAAATTTGACTATCAAATTAAGATTTTAATTTAAAAGTGAGCAAAAAAATAAAGGACTGGTCAGTCAGCAGTGGTACAAACATTGACCTTCACTATAAATCTGCTCCTATATAAACAGAATCTCCATGCCTGACCTCAAATCTGGACAGAAAGAAAAAACCCTTAAAGAAGTGCAACCCCACATATCAGCATGCTTTTCAGTAAACGTAGATGGCATCAGTTCAGTGTTTGTCTCTCTATTGTCTTCACACATGATCGAACACTGAACAAGCTGAGGCGAAATTCATTATTCAAGAGCAGAAAAGCCACTCAGTGTTCAGGATGATGTTTACCGGTGCTCAGCGTTTGTGAGAAGTGATCAGACACTCAGCTGTCTTGCTGAGCTGGGGTCAGGGAGCATTGTTTGTTTGTTTGATTGTTGTAGTGCATCGTTTAGTGTGGCGAATCGTGGGCTTGCTTATGGGGGGTAAACAAAATCGAACAAGAATGCTTGAGTGAGGGGAGAGAGAGAAGGAGAGAGAGAGAACTACAGGTGATGCAGGCCTTGAAATGAAGTTATAATTCAGCCAAAAGCATAAATTCTGTGGTCATTAATTATTCTATTATGGAGCTGAGTAAATAAAAAAATACACTACAAGAATAATTGATGTGGTTTTCAGTTTATTGTTTTTGAAATAGGTTTCTTATTGTGCTGACCAAGAATGCATATAATAAAAATAGATGAAAACAATATTGTAACATTATAATGATATTATAATATAGTAATATATATATATATATATATACAATTTATAACAACAATAACAGTTTAAAAAAATGTTTCACATATTTTTTATATAACTAAGTCCTGCGATGCATTACTACATATGACTCCAGGATTCATGTTTTAATGATGGTAATGCTGATTTGCTGAATTTTTTATTATTTCTATCAATGCTGAAAGATGTTTTGCTGCTTTTATTTTTGTGGAAATTAGTAAAGTTAAGAAAGTTGAATCCCTTTGATACATTAAACAGATCAAAAGTGATAGTAAAAACATTTATAATATAATGTTACATTAAGAATTTATTGTTCTTTTGAGCTTTCTATTTATCAAAGAAAAGCGTTTTCATAAAATATTAAGACATTTTTTTTAAATCATTAACAACATTCTAAAATTATAATTTTTTTTAAATATTAATATTTTTATTTTGACCTTAAAGCAACACAGAGCAATACAAAACATAACAACAATAACCATAAGGACCGAAAAGGCAAACAAAACAAAACAAAAAAAAGACAAAAGATAGAAAAAATATATATTAAAACCATTGTTACAGCAGTTCCTCCAGTTTATACATAGGTTAACATTGTTACACATATATTTCTGGGCCAGTGGGCACATGCAGGCAATGTGGTGATCTTGCAAACAATGACAGGGTCATACCTTTAAACTGTTATCCTTGAAATTTGACAGATAATTAAAATGCTTTCCAGGTGGCTTCAAAGCCAGCAATGCTATCAGAAAGATTGTGTCTAAGTCTCTCTAAATGTAAAGAGCTAGAAAATTCTGAAAGCCAGGATTTAAAAAGTAGTTTTGATGCCTTTTTCCATAGACAAAGAATATTTTAATAGCTATAACCATTAAATATTGGACAGCTTTTTACTTTAAAATTATTTGTATTATTTAATTTATTTTTTTAATGATATTCCTCATTATTACTGACTCCTTTACTAAAAACAGCTTTGGTAGAGCATAAGACAAATTTTTCAAATAAAACAAAACATAAATATATTAATTCATACATTTTCCTTTGGCTCAGACTCTGATTTATAAGAGGTCACCACAGCGGAATGAACCGCCAACTATTCCAGCATATGTTTTACACAGCAGATGCCCTTCCAGCCGCAACCCGGTACTGGGAAACACCCATACACACTCACATTCACACACGCACTTTTACACACACACACACACACACTCATACACTACGGCCAATTTAGTTTACTCAGTTCACCTTTAACGCATGTCTTTGGACTGAGGGGGAAACCAAAGCACCCGGAGGAAACCCACGTGAACACGGAGAGAACAGGCAAACTCCACACAGTAATGCCAACTGGCCCAACCGGGACTCGAACCAGCAGTGCTAACCACTGAGCCACCATGCCAACCCTTATATAAAATATATATTTAAAAAAATTATTATTCATAAATTTTGAGCAGTTGTGCATAAACATATTAGCTATGCAATATTAATTTAAATATGTGACCCTGCATGGAACACAAGACTAGTATATTTTTTAATATTTTATTTTTATATAATATATTTTGGCACTATGTTTGGCTTTTAAGCGATGCATAAATCTCAATTGCAAAAAATAATAATTAAAAAATATATACTTTTAGGATTTTGTGGTTCAGGGTCAAAATCTACATTAACCTACATCTTTGTTTTATCTATTTTGACTTTGTGTGTGTGTGGTCTTGTTTAAGTCATGCATTTTGTCAACAAATGTATTTGTATAGAAATTTAAATCTATTTTACAGTGTAGGTACAACAAAATAGCTCCTCTTGGGACATTCAAGACAAAAATGTCCATGAAACTGCAAGAAAACTGCAAGACAGCATTCTTTGTTACCACCATTTTGTCTGTAAAACTGTAACAATGTTTGTTTTAAACATAAAATGTGTAAAGCTTTGTCGCATTTTATTCATGTTTTCCTGTGAAGCAAATAATCTTTTTCCCCAAAGTTTCCTGTTTTAAATACTACTACAGGCCTAATGAATTAAAATGATGTAATTATAATTATGTGTGTGTGTAATCTACATGCAGACGTATGTATAATATCATCACGAAAGAAAAAAAGAGAGAAATGTTTTTGATGCGATTATAAAACAATCACTCAAAAACAATATTCTCTTTGAGGTCAAGCAGGAGGCCAAACATCTCATTTGGCTTGAACCATATTCAAGCAGACACAAAAGATGTAAGAAGGCATTTTAAAAAAGGTTCAGATTAGTGAAACAAGTGTTTGTGAAAGGTCAAGCTGTGGACATTAGGTCTCTCTCACACACACACATTCATACACGCGCGCGCGCGCACACAGACGCTGCATGGCCGGCGGTGCCACTCGTGGTTAGTGATATCATTATGGCAGTTTTGCGTGAAGGGATCAGGACTGTGTGGCTAATGGAGAGTGACAGTGGCTCCTCACTGCCGAAACACACTGCCCCAGAACATTTGGAGGTGGGGAGCCCCATTCACCCACACATCGCCAGTCTGCCGCACGCCATTAGCTCAGCCCAACCCTTCCCTCAGCCTTGTTTGCATTATTGTACACTATATTGATCAATGTAGATCATCAAACACAGTAACGAGAGTAAAATAAAAGATTTTTAAGAAAAAACATTATCTACTTATTTTTAAAAATTGGTTGAAACAACATTATTCTTACATTTTTATTCGAACAACTTGATTATTTTATGTTCAATCCACTTAAATTTGTAAAAATGAACGATTTAAATTAATATATTTGTGTTGGGACAACATGCAGGATTTGGATGAGTCTCAGCATTTTTTACAGTGCATCACATAAAAACAAGATTTTTCTTGCTTATTATTATTATTATTATTATTATTATTATTATTATTATTATTATTATTATTATTACTGCCAATTACTTACTAAATGAGTTGAAACAACACATTTCTGATGTTGTTATTGGGACAACTGAATTATGTCATGTTCAATCTACTTAAATTCATAAAAATGATCGAGTTAACTTAATATATTTGTGTTGGGACAACATGCAGGGTTTGGATGAATCTCAGCTCTTTTTACAGTGTTTTTAAATTAAAAAAAAGATTTTTCCTGCTTATTATTATTTTTGCCAATTACTTATTTAAAATGAGTTGAAACAACCTAACTTTTAAGTTTTGGGGGGAAAACTGAATTATTTTATGTTCAATCCACTTTAATTTGTAAAAATGAACGAGTAAACTTAACGTATTTGTGTTGGGACAACATGTAGGATTTGGATGAATCTCAGCTCTTTTTATAGTGTATCACATTAAAAAATATACTTTTCTTGCTCGTTATTATTTAATTTTGTTATTATGATTTTTTTTTTTTTGCAAATTACTTATCAACTAAAACAACAATTCTTGCTATTTTGTTTGGGAAAACTTAATTGTTTTATGTTCAATCTGTTTAATTGTTAATAGTTAACATTATCGGTTTGTGTTGGGACAACATGAGTGAATTATGTGGAACCCTGCATATTTTTACAAATGTTTGGAGGCTTAAAGGAATATAGTACCCTAAAATGCTAAATTTACTCTCCTTTTAATGACGCTTGTGTGGTTACACATTTTTATGAGCTTTTTTTTGTTGAACACTTTATAATTATGATTATAATTTGGAAAATGTTGGAAAGCTGTTGCCACTAGCATTAATGGTGTAGAACAAATCACATGAAAAAATATTGTAGTAACTTTTAGTAAACACTACATTGTTTTTAAACCATACTATAGTAAAGTAACTGAAGAGTTCAGATGCAAAAACCTCTAAGTGCCATCTGAAATTTTTTTCTAATATTTTTTCTAATATTAATATTTTTCTCAGGTTCCTATGTCTTGATTCAGTAATTTCACTTTTAATGCAAAGAATAGGTTATTTTCATCGCTTTTAACATGAAATAACTGAACATAAACACAAGAGGCTGAGAAAAATGCTCATTGTAGAAGAAAATTCCAGATGGCACTTGCATCTGAAGTCTTCAACTATAGAAAACCATATACAGTAAATTTATCTGTTATGGAAATTCTATAGCTGTAGTGAAATGCAACTAAAATAGTTATAGTAATATAAACAAATTACCCTATACACTTCGTTTTTATAACTACAGGATGTTATACTCAATACACCACAGTTTACTGTAGTAAAATCTAAAGTATACACTGTAAAAATCAACACTCAACTTTATCAAATGAAATGAGTGTAGTTAACTCAAAATTTACTAAAAGTTATTTCTACTCATTTGAAATATAGTTTTGATCTTAGTGTTGAAGGTAATGAGTTAATTAAATACTTCATTACTTCAGCTTAAATGGAGTAAGTTCTCAGTTCTCATATAGATTCGTTTTTTAACTCAAATTGTTTGTAGGATTCGGTTTCCTCAAATGGTTTGAGTTGCCTTAACTTATTAGGTTTTACAGTACTCGGTTGGTTTAAGTTCTCTTCATTTATCGGGTTTTACTGTGCTCAAATTGCTTCATTTACTCAAATGGATTAAGTTCACAGTATTCGTTTAGGATTAGTTTTTTAAACTTAAATGGTTTGTTGTAATCGGTTTCCTCAAATGGTTTAAGTTACCTTAACTTTTTGGGTTTTACAGTGTACAGTACTTACTACAATATATCTATTAATACTACAATATACATGCATCCTTCATTAACAAAGTGTTGTAAATACTATTATATATACCAAAATACCACAACATTTTGGTGTTTATTATGAGTTACTATATTATTCCAAACATTCATATCCCTTTAACTGCCCCACCAAGAAAAACTTTTTTGGATTGCATTTCTTAACTCCTATTTTTTTTTTCAACACATCCCATAACTTCTAAAGAAATCAACCTCTACCAAATGGTTGATATGTCAGTTTATGGTAAAAGTACCGGAATCAATACATATTCTATGAAAGGTGTCAAAACATCAATTTATTTAAAAATATAATCAAAATAAAACATTATTGAATACTAAATCATATTTATTTTTTGAAGTATGACATAAAATATTTCAGATTCTCACTTATGTTTTCTTGATTTTTTTACAATAAAGCCAAAATCAAGTGTAGTAATGCAACCGGATTATGTTTTTTTTTAAAAATATATATATAAACCAACAATGCTGTGTGTGTAAACCATTCTTTAAAACATTATTTAGATATTTAACAATGAATACTTCTTGTAAAGCTTAGACAAACAACACATAATGAATAAAATAAATTAAATTAAATTAAATTAAATTAAATTAAATTAAATTAAATTAAATTAAATTAAATTAAATTAAATTAAATTAAATTAAATATCTACAGGCACAGATGAAGTCTCAATAGACTGTTAAAGATTCTTCGGGTCAAAACAAGAACAAGAAAAAAATATAATATGAACACATTAGTTGTAAGCTGCACCCCTGCTATAGTATTTACTATATATTACTACTTCAGAAAATACTTTAGACATTCCCAACATTCAACAAATATTTTCCTGATTTTCAACAGAAGAAATGAACTCGAAATGCTTTGGAACGAGCGAATAGTGACAGATTTTTTCACTTTTGAAAGCTTTGATAATAATTATTAACAGTGCACTACAGAAATGACTGTTTGAATATGTAAAACGAGTTCATACTGCTGTTTGAGTTGGAGTAAAACTATAGACTAATGATGGAGTGTTTGTGTGGGGTCTGTCGAGGACTTTCTGTCTGCGTTTGCTGTAGGCTTTGACTTTGAGGATTATGAGGTCTCCATAGGGAACAGTCTTAGGATGACCTGATGGGGGAGGGGCTTCCATATGAGTGTTTTCTGGTCCACTAAGCAGCAGATACAAACACGCACACACACTCACACTGACCCGCACTCTATACGGCTGCTGTTTTTCTAGTAGTTAGTCTAGTAGTTATTGACGATTGCTAACTAATATGCTATATTCTCACCTTCATCCAAGTTTAGTTTGGGTTTTATGGATTAAATATAAACTGATATACAGTATTGAAAACAATGATCAGTGTTGATTTACTAATCATATAAAGTAATTGCATTCTTTGTAGTGGTAGCAAACTTTATTGTCCTTGACAGGAAATTTGTTATGGGCATCATCATATTGCTGCAGACATTCCATAAAAACAAACAATTAAAACGATGCAAAATACAGCAGCTACAATAAAAATAATGCCAATTAAGATAAACTCTTGTTAAATAAACCCACTGAAAACAGGTACAAAGGATTTCTTATATCAGTTCAACCCTACACTTAGGGACTCAAAAATGGGAAGCAGTTCATAATGTGGAAACAAAAAATGAGTTGGATCATTCAGCACCCTTTCCACCTGATTGAGGACACAATTCTCATATAAAAACTTGAGGATTAAATATTCATCGTGCCCAACAATTTTCCATCCTGTCTTTAAAGATTAAATGTTTGGTTAAATCCACTTTCAGTTTTCATATTTGACTAATTAGATTGCGTTTTTTTAAGCGTTAAAGTTTTGATATACTTTTAAAAAAGGAACTGAAATCTCCCAATTTTGATTAAAATATCATTTGATTAAAACATTTAAGTTAAAAATGGATAATGTAAAAACACTTAAAACATTTGCTTTCTAAATGATGAATACTTCTTGCAAAGCGGACACAAACAACAGACACATATAGATATGAAGAGTTCAGATGCAAAAACTGTCTGAAATTTTCTTCTAAAATGAGCATTTTTATGGGGCTCTTGTGTTATGTTCAGTAATATCACTTTTATGGCAAAGAATAAGTCCTTTTCCTGGTCTTTAAAGCGAAATATCTCAACATAAACAAAAGAGGCTGAAAAAAATGTTCGTTTTCAATGGTAATTTCAGACAGCACTTAGAGGTTTGTGCATCTGAATTCTTCATATATATATATATATAGTGCTCAGCACAAATGAGTATACATTTTCTATAGAATGCTTTACAATAATACATTTGTGCAAATATATTTGATTAAAGCCAAAACTAAAACTAACCTAACGACTTAAGATCACAGTCCAAAACTTAGTATACTCAAATTAATATATTGAGGAAAAATATTGAATCAAATTTCAATAAACAGAAAAATAAAGCGAAAATTAAATAAATAAAATTTGTTTTGGTGTAAATATAAGTTTTTTGCAATAACTATTTGATTGTAAACGTATTTTCCTTCTATTCCTAAATTTGTTCGGAGATCAAGCTCTTTTTTAATGGATATATCTATTTAATAAAACTGTTTTGTTTTGTTTAAATGCACCACAATATATTGTCTATATCACTGAGAAATAGATAGAAATCACTGATTTTCAATTTGTTTAAACATAGAGTTATACAATTTAAGTTTGTACAAAGATTACAATTGGTCTAAAGTGAAACTAGCCTAAGTTAAACCGACAATAGAGCCTAATTGTGACAGATGTAATATTGAGCCAGCTACACTCTCTCATAGGTTTTGGGCTTTTTCAAAATTAAAGGATTTCTGGCAGCTTATATTTAAATTCTTTCTGAAACATTAATACTTACAGTTGAAATCGGAATCTTAGCCCCCCTTTGAATTTCTTTTTCTCTTTTAATATTTCCCAAATTGTATGCAAAAGAGCAAGGAAAACAAACCATTGTTATATAGTGACTTGCCTAATTACCCTAACCTGCCTATTTAACCTAGTTAAGCCATTCAATGTCACTTTGAGCTGTATAAAAGTGTCTTGAAAAATATATAGCCAAATATTATTTACGTCATCATGGCAAGATAAAACAAATCAGTTATTATAAATTAGTTATTAAAGAAATGTGTTGAAAAAATCTTCTCTCCATTGAACAGAAATTAAGCAAAAAAAATAAACAGGGCAACTAATAATTCAGGGGGGCTAATAATTCTGACTTCAACTGTATACAGTATAAAATCTGAGG
>NC_079439.1:24349889-24427389 GCF_903798145.1 Danio aesculapii | reverse complement strand
CCTCTGTTTAAAGGGTTAGTATATCCCGAAATGTACATTTACTCAGACTTAACTGGTCTGTTCAGTCAAAACCTATAAAAGATTTTTTTTTTAATAAGGTAAATAAACAAATAAATCGCCTCACAGCAAGAAGGTCACTGGTTCGAGACCCAGCTGGGTCAGTTGGCATTTCAGTGTGGAGTTTACATGTTCTCCCCGTGTTCGCGTGGGTTTCCTCCGTGTGCTCTGGTTTCCCCCACAGCCCAAAGACATGTGGTATAGATGAAATGAATAAGCTAAATTGGCCGAAGTGTATGTGTGTGCAAGAGTGTGTGGGTATTTCCCAGTGTTGGGTTGCGACTGGAAGGGCATCCGCTGCGTAAAACATATGCTGGATAAGTTGGCAGTTCATTCCGCTGTGGCGACCCCTGATTAATAAAGGGACTAAGCCGACAAGAAAATGAATGAATGAATGAATGAATGAACGTGAATTGAATGGTTTAATCCAAGTCTTCTAAAGAGATATGATTGCTTTAGGTGAACATCATATCACATCAGAGAAGTATAAAAAGATCTAAAATGGGTTGTGAGCCCTTTAGACGGTGTTAAAAGGATAAAGCAATATGAAAGCTATCCTATGACTTTATATTTTCAATATCTCTTACAGTGGACAAAAGGCAGGCTATCTTTAACAACAAAGACGGTCACACTTGCATGTCCTTTGAAATTTAAAAAACGGAAAAGGTCTATTTCTAGGAAATGAGTTATAATTTGATAGTTAAAACATAGAAACATTTTAAGAAAACAATATTTGACAGGAGAGAGTGATGAAAGTGTGTGTAGCTGATCAGGAAATCAGTCATGGTGTGCTTTGATAGTTACAGGTTTGGGGGAAAATTAAAGGAAAGAAAGTAAAAAGCATGAAAAAAAAACATCTAATACCTAAAGAATTTCTAAAAAAAAAATAAATAAAAAAGGACATTTGAGCATAAAGAGGCTCTTCAGGACAATATAGTAAACAGTTTTTCTTAGTGCATTTCTCACATCACTATTTACATTTGGACAACAGTTTTTCATTTCTCAGAACAATTAGTACAAACTGCAAAACCTTGATAACCTGCAAAAGCGTGTCACTTGCTCAAAATGGATAGCTCATTCCTCAAAAGTAAGTACTCATGTCAATGAAAGTGTCAGTGTAATCAAGATGAAAAGTCCTGACACCATTGTTTATGAATAATATAGTCAAATGGCTTTGTCATGTTTTCATTATGACAGTTTACTCTACATTGTTCCAATGCAAAAAAGTCAGATTATGGTGACACTTCCTGAAAATGCTCAAGACACCACTATTTACTTTTTGCACAGCCATTTGAAAACTACAGTAAAGTTAGACATCACTGTATTTAGTGAGGTATCTGAGTACAAGACATTGAATATGTATGTTTCACATTTTTACTGCTCTATGCAATTCTAATTTATTCACAGCATTGTGCAAAAGAATAAATACACCCTTATTTACAACAAACATAAGCCATTCCTTTGGGTAGAGCTGTGCACAACTGTAAATAATATTGCAGCACATATTTTAACTGAACCTACAACATACATAGGTCTGTAAATCATTCATGAAATTGTTCAAAAAGGAGAAACAAAATTATCTTAGGATTAATTAAAAATGGCTTGATTTGTGCTGTGAATGAATGTAATTGTAAATTGTAATTGGCTTTGGTTTGGAACAACCTGATAATACGTAAATTATGAGAGAATTTTGATTTTGAGGTGCACTAACCCTTTATTAAAAGATGTATATCTGTATTTCCCAGTTCAAAGTTTCAGATTTTTGATGCCCACAAACTGGCATGATTTAAGAATAACAAAATAAACACATTTAGTTTTCACACAAAAAGACACTGCTTTCTAAAATAGAAAGTGCATCCATTTCTTTGTTCAATGCTAAATTTTGTAACCCCATAAAAAATTAATGGGACAGAAAAGGGCCAATTGTTTGTCACTTCAACCAGCAACCAAAGTTGAAATGACAACAGATTGCTTGGCCAGTTAGATTACAAACAGTTTTCGCCTCAAGATGTTTCTACTACTTCTTGAGAAGATACTGAAGGTCTCTCTCTCAAACTCTTACAAAAACACTCTGTTAATCTGTCCCTGTCTATGCATACATGCTATTATTTACTATATCAGCATGTAGTCTCTAGAGTAAACACAGAAGAAATGACTGTGGAATAACAGTTTATTTCAGCCTCATTTTCAAACAAGTTTCAGAAAACAGCTTCACAAGTCACAGGAACTCTACATTTGTCAGGGTAAACAATCTGCTTCATCAATGTAGAAAATGCTTTACAAATAAATATCAGCAAACACAAACCATGAGCTCAAAATCATCAATAAATAGTTCATCTTTATAAATAACGGGAACATTTCACAAGATTAAAAACTTTCTTTAAACTGACCATATTTCTGATCCGATATTCCTATTGCCTGGTGTGTCTATAAATAAATGTCCAGCTGATGTACCCCTCCGCTCTCTCTCTCTCTCTCTCTCTCTCTCTCTCTCTCGCCATGGGCAATGACAGAATTGGAAACATCACTGCTCCCTTAACGGACTGTGACACGTGCAGTACCCAGCATTCCCTTTTCTCATCAGAAAGTACCAATAAACAAAATAAAGGACCCCATCTGAAACTGGCGCATTCACGAGTTAAGTTGGACTGGAGGGTTGGTTAGTGTTTGTACATCAACATATCCAAAGTGAAGCAGTAAAAGCGAGGAGATTTCACAAATTTTGGCCACAGTGAAACAGCACACCTCCTTAAATTCTTGTTGTAGTTGTCTCTTGACAAAAAAAATCTTCTGCATCCACAGAAATTCACATATTTATACAAATGTACACAAAATCTCAAACACACATTACCGAAGACGCAAGGGACATGCAGCAAACGTCCATCACGGGGATCGAGATGAGAGGAAATGAAATGTTCTCTGTTTAAATTTAAAAAACTGAAAAATTAAATCTCTTTTTTTATATGCTGAAATCTCATTATTTTGCCGTTGCTTCACAGTGATTGTTAAAAACTTGTTCAGTCACTCAAAATCAAAAGAGGATGGGAAATTTTTAGCTGTAAAGCCACAAAAGTTCATTAAAAACCTTTTAATGAACAGTTCATCTTTTTAAGAAAGTGGAGAATACTGTTAAAAGTCTAGGAACATTTTCTACTAAAAATAACCTGTCAAAGGAAATGTTCTACACTACCTGACAAAAGTCTTGTCACCTATCCAAGTTTTGGAAACAACAAATAATAACTTGACTTCTAGACTTCTATTTGGCCCCTAGATTACACTTATTTTAACAAAATAAATTATGATGATGCCTTGATTTTTAATTATTTAATTATGACAAGGTCTGACTTTGCTTAGACAAAAGTCATGTCACTTAACAGAAATACTGTACAGTATAGAATATAAAGTCATGATACAGTGGGAAAAGAATTAACATTGTGTATAACTCCCATGAGCTTGTAGGACTGCATCCATACATCACTGCAATGCCTCAAATAACTTATTAATGAGGACATCTGGAATGACCAAGAAAGCGTTCTTGCTGGACTCCCAGAGTTCATCAAGATTCTTTGGATTCATCTTCAATGCCTCCTTTATCTTACCCCAGACATGCTCAATAATATTCATTTCTTGTGGCTGGGCTGGCCAATCCTGGAACACCTTGACCTTCTTTGCTTTCAGGAACTTTGATGTGGAGGCTGAAGTATGAGAAGGAACGCTATCCTACTGAAGAATTTGCCCTCCCCTATGGTTTATAATGTAATGGCCAGCGCAAATGTCTTGATACCTCAGGCTGGTGATGTTTCCATCCACTCTGCAGATCTCTTGCATGCCCCCATGCTGAATGTAAACCCAAACTATGATTTTTCCTTCATCAAACTTGACTGATTTCTGTGAGAATCTTGGGTCCATGTGGATTCCAATAGGTCTTCTACAGTATTAGTGATGATTGAGATGCAGCTCAACAGATGATTCATTGGAAAACTCGACCTTCTGCTACTTTTCCAAATGATCAACTAGAAGTCAAGTTATTATTTGTTGCTCTTACTCAATGAATCAACGACACAATTTTTGTCAGGTAGTATATAGATTGAACCACTGACGCCAGTAAAGAACTTTCACTGATTACTCTGCACTGTTTTCACATAGTGGACCTTCCAATAAAACTTTCAACATAACTCATCTGATTATATACACTCTTTTTAAAATGACTACTCCAAAAGGCAGTCTTTGCATTGTGTTACTTATGAACAATTTTTGGTTCCCCAAAGAATCTTTAGTGAAGAGAACTTAAAAGAAGCATGTCAAAAACTTTTGCCCACTATATAGAACCTACTGATGGAATAGAAATGTATCTGGATATTAAAGGTTCTTTTGGGACCATAAATGCCAAAGAGTAAAATCTTAAGGGCAAGTCTTATGAGTTCATCCAGCCTGATCTCATGAGGAAATGCAACTATAGTTTACCTCTTGTAAGAAAATTGGCTAATTTGTATGAATTTATACGATTTTGTGCAAAAATAAACTTGAGGATGAGCAAATCATACTAAAATGTACAAATGAAATCATATAAATTAGCCACTCAAAAAGTGATGAATTGCTGTGAGATTTCAGT
The DNA here is from genome assembly GCF_903798145.1 of Danio aesculapii. Classification (NCBI taxonomy): domain Eukaryota; kingdom Metazoa; phylum Chordata; class Actinopteri; order Cypriniformes; family Danionidae; genus Danio; species Danio aesculapii. The sequence goes on along the minus strand of NC_079439.1, from coordinate 24,422,720 downwards.
TCAACATTCAAAAAGTAAAGAAATCTTGGTTAAGAATTAATTAATGTCTTAAGAATATAAATTTATGGAATTAATGGTTAATTTAATAGAAGGTATAAAAGACAAAACCACCAAACTATTAATACAAGATTTGGCAGACATCATTCTAAGTAATCAGCAAATTTAGTATTGGTGCATGTGAAATATATCTATCATTTTTGAAGATAATTTTTTGTGTGCCCAGCAAGCATTTTTTGTTTTTAAAAGATTACTAATAGGCGTCTAAACATAGTCGTCTTGGCTAAAACAAGGCTAAATTTGGGCTGTCAGTGAAAATCTAACAGACGTCTAAGAATAGACCAACACTAGACTAGTCATCAAATAAACAGAAAAGAATGACTACAGATATAAAGTCTGTCTAATCTGTCTACTTGATGACTAGTCTAGTTTTGGACTGTAAATCCCTGTTTGGTTAAAGCTGGAAACTTAGTTTTAAATCTTATTATTAATTTTATTTATTTATTTTTTAACAGCCCATGACCACAAACATGAGAAATGTATAGTAGTTATTAGTATTGTTTAAGAAGTGTATTTTTTTAAAAATATATATATAAAAGTACAATCAAGCCCGAAATTATTCATACCGCTGGCAATTTCTGACCTACAGTTACTTGGGCAAGTTTTATTTCTGTGTGGAGTTTGCATGTTCTCCCTGTGTTCATATGAGTTTCCTCCGGGTGCTCAGGTTTCCCCCACAGTCCAAAGATGTGCACTCGGTGAATTCAATAAATTGACTGTAGTGTGTGTGAATAAGTGTGTATGGATGTTGCAGCTGGAAGGGCATCTGCTGCGTAAAACATATGCTGGATAAGTTGGCAGTTCATTCCACTGTGGCGAGCCCTGATGAATAAAGGGACTAAGCCGAAGGGAAATGAATGTATGAATTTGCCATGAGTATGAATGATTCCGGGCTTGACTGTAGATATATATATATAGAATGTTCAGTTTTACTAAAGCAGAATGTAACATTTTTAGTCTGCCAGACCTGGGGTGCGTTTCCCAAACAACGACATAACTTGCGGCTGAACTATCATAATACGATGCGTCGATTAGGAAAAGAACGATGTAGTGATGAATGTTTCCCAAAATCGTAGTTTCTCTGTTGCAGATCCGTCATTTGAACCACGTTAGTTATAACGTAAAACGTCTATAATAATGCTCTAAACAGGGTTGAGTAACAACTTCTTTAAAGAAAACTCCCATGTTTTTTGAGCAAATTATATTGTTTTACACGCACATGCTTTAAAACAAATTGTGTATAAATTGTGTACCTACTATAAATTAAAACCGTTAATCTATGCTATATATTTTTGTTTTCACAAGCTTTGGAAACGTAACATAAATTCCGCTTTTAATAATAGATCACCAATAGCTTTCGTCATGAGCCACAGCTGCGTTCAAAATGGCATAAATGTTTTCATAGTGCACTACGAAGAGAGCAATTGTCAATATGAAGATCGCTAAAACTGAACTGTAAAAAAATATACTTGAAAAGCAAATTACACCTAAGAGAGAAGACTTTATTGTTGTTTTTAATCATTCCAAGTTTAAATGTTGGAACGTTTGAAATGAATAGGGCATAGGGGGGATAACTGGGAATAGAACACAGCCAGGAACTATGTTTCTAACTACAGCTCCAGAGGTGTAGTTGCAAGTGTACAAATTTGCGACGAATGTTCGTTGGAACGATGGATTTGGGAAACGCCAAATCAACTAACTATTTTTGTAACGACACAACTTGCGACCTTAGTTGGCTAACGATGGTTTTCGGAAACGCACCCCAGATTGACTTAAACATCGAAACTGTGGAGCTAAACAGATGTTTGTGATTTCAGGATGCAGTTTTTACCCACAATTATTAATAGACGTATTTTATCTCTTATACACACACACATATCCACATACACACACATACACACTCATTCAGCTCCCCCCACACCAGTTGTTTGGCTGCTGGTTTTGACTGAACGACCGATTGCAGGCATAAAGTGAGAAGTCAGTCATCATGCAGTGTGACTGGACTCCCACCTCGCAGGTGTACTGAGGATAAAGTTCCTGAGAGAGGTCAGCGGGGGGAACAAAAGTCCCACTCATTTCTTTAGCAGAAGAAAAGCTTTGGTAAGTTGTGCTGTCTGAATAAGAGGCCCACCTGAGCTCCTCCATGCCCACCTGAGAGCCTCCGTACATGCAGGGCTGGTGCTGCGTGGTGTCCATACTGCAGGGGGGCACATCTGGAGAGAGCTGGTAGCTGAAAAGGGGGTAAGCTGGGTCATGAGTGCTAGGAGTTTCAGCGAGGCTCTGATCACCTGCGGAGAGATAAAAAAACAAGGTGCATCTATTACTACAGCAAGGCATGGCGAATCACAAGTGCATTTTTGCTTTAAAGAAGTTGCTTGTTTGTCTGCGCCAATAGCCTTGTGGTTAGTGCGTCGACACATGGCACCTAGGTGTTCACGGTCACCCGAGTTCGAGTTCCAGCTCGAGGTCCTTTGCCGACCCTTCCCCGCTCTCTGCTCCCCATGCTTTCCTGTCCCTAAATCTAAATAAAAATGTATTTAAAAAAGAAATAAATAAAAAATAAAGAAGTTGTTTGTTTTTTGGTAGTTGTTTGCTCAGAGGACTGCCAGATACTTTTTGAATTAATAATAGGATGTATGCACTAAGCCAAAAAGGTTACAGAGTGCTCTATGCTGCGTAGAGCAGTCTAGACAACAAACAAGTGAGAGGTGAGAGATGCTGAAAAAACCCATTTAGGAGCTATTTATAGGAGCACTGTAAAGTTTACACTGTAAATGAACACTACAGAATCTGTTGAATGTATACAGTCAGGAAATTGATCATTTTAAGGACATTTCAATAAATCCCAAAAGACAAAAATGTGATTAAAATTCAGCACTCTATTAAAAAACAACTGTCAATACAATACAGATAATTGGGTCCTGTTATTTACCTAATTAGGCACTTATTATTATTTATTTTAAATAAATCCAAGGGGCAACATGGTGGCTCAGTGGTTAGCACTGTGGCCTCACAGCAAGGTGGCATTTCTGTGTGGAGTTTGCATGTTCTCCCCCTGTTCCCTTGGGCTTCCTCCAGGTGCTCTAGTATCCTCCAGTCCAAAGACATGCGCTATAGGTGAATTGAATAAACTGAATTGGCTGTAGTGTATGTGTGTGAATGAGTGTGTATGGATGTTTCCCAGTACTGGGCTGCAGGTGGAAGAGCATCTGCTATGTAAAACATATGCTAGATAGGTTGGTGGTTCATTCCGCTGTGGCGACCCCTGATTAATAAAGGGACTAAGCCAAAGGAGAATAAATGAATAAATTCTAATCCAGTGTTGTATACTGTATGTAGTGACCCCGACCATATTCCTGCCATTTAAATATCATTTGCTTTTGTAGAAAATATTTCAGCCTGTTGGGTAAGATATCAGTCATTCATTTTCCTTCGGCTTAGACTCTTATTCATCAGGGTTCGCCACAGCGGAATGAACTGCCAACTTATCCAGCGGATGTTTTAAGCAGCGAATGCCCCTCCAGCTGCAAACCAGCACTGGGAAACACCCATACACACTTTCACATTCACATATACACTCATACACTATGTCCAATTTAGTTTATTCAATTTACCTATAGCGCATGTGTTTGGACTGTGAGGGACACCAGAGCACCCGGAGGAAAACCCATGCAAACACAAGGAGAACATGCAAACTCCAAACAGAAATGGCAACTGGCTAAGCCAGGACTCTTGCTGTGAGGTGACAATGCTAACCACTGAGCCACCATGCAACATACCATGATGTGTCAAATACTGTAACACTGTCACATAAACAAGCAGTCAGTAAACAGAATAATGGATGTCTAATAAACATGAATGTTTCCTATAGTTACAATGAGGAAGGGCTATATACCTGACTAATGGCTTTAAATGATTCACTGACTCACGCCCACACAGAATGTGAGCACGCAGAAATCCGCAGATTTTGAGCCCATCATTGAGTCTTTTTTTTGTGTGTGTAAATGTGTGTGAATTTATATTTATTCAGTTTTTAAATTAATTTCAGTAATATTATTGACTAATATTCAAATGTTTATATTATTTCTTTACAATACAGTGTGTAAAGTTATATTTTCTGTCTTTTAGTAGAGATATTATATGAGAGACTTGCTTTGTTTATCAAATAAGTGGATCTAAATGGATTTGCATTGTAAACATTAAAAAAGGTTAAAAATGTATTATTTTTATTATTTTTTGTTGGACTGTGCAAGCAAAACTCTCCTACGTAGGCAATTATGCCTCCTCCAATGACAAATTAAATAAGACATATGAAAGGTACTATTTGCCAGTTTGGTGATTTATTTCACTAATTTGGCACTGTCAAATGTTGACTGAGAAAAGGTTTAAATTCTGGTTAAAGAAACAAATATTATTGTTCCATTTGGGACGGCATTAACTCATACACTTCATGGCTAAGTGTATAAACATACAGGTACAAGTGCATACCTACCAAGCAATTTTGCATTTAAAAGACATCTAAAAGACGTCAGGACATAGACTTTTTGGCTAAGACCAAACTTGCGGAGCAGTGCATAAATGGATTTGCTTTACATTTTTTTTTTTTTTGCTTCACTTGTGTAGTCATTTACTCCTGTATATCTCTGGACTACTGTCAGACGTCTATTTGCATCAATGGATTTGCTTTACAGTGTTTGGACTTTCAGCAGTCAAAATTAAACCACAACTGAACTAAACTGAACTTCAACTCTGAAAACTGGACTGACACTGTTTCAGTTTACTAGATCTTCTATGTTAAGCTGCTTTGACACAATATACAGTTGAAGTCAGAATTATTAGCCCCCCTTTGATTTATTTTTTTTTTTAAGTATTTCCCAAATGATGTTTAACAGAGTAAAGAAATTTACACAGTATGTAATAGTTTTCTTCTGGAGAAAGTCTTATTTGTTTTATTTCGGCTAGAATAAAAGCAGTTTTTAATTTTTCGAAAGCCATTTAAAGGTCAAAATGATTAACCCCTTTAAGCAATTTTTTTTCAATAGTCTACAGAACAAACCATTGTTATACAATAACTTGCCTAATTACCCTTACCTGCCTAGTTAACCTAATTAACCTAGTTAGACTTTTAAATGTTACTTTAAGCTGTATAGAAGTGTGTTGAAAAATATCTAGTCAAATATTATTTACTGTCATCATGGCAAAGATAAAATAAATCAGTTAATAGAAATGAGTTATTAAAACTATTATGTTTAGAAATGTGTTGAAAAAAATCTTCTCTCCATTAAACAGAAATTGGGGAAAAAAATAAACAGGGGGGCTAATAATTCTGACTTCAACTGTACATTGTAAAAGCGCTATAGAAATAAACATGAATTGACTGGAAAATTGAATTAAAACAAGGCTTCAGTGAAAAATCTAATAGACGTCTAACAATAGTCCATAAATATAGACAACAGTCATCAAAAAGCTTAGAAAGACTTCACTTGTGTAGTCATTCACTCCTGTACATCTCTGCACTACTGTCAGACCTCTATTAGATTTTCAATTTAAATTTAGCATTGCTTTAGACAAAATTTAGCATTGCTTTAGACAAAAATTTAGCATTGCTTTAGCCAAGACATCTACGTTTGGACATCTATTATGCTGATGATACACATGGTAACTTATTGAGCAATGCTGCAGAGTGATGTAGCTTGGCTACTTTCCAATTTCGAAGGGGCAACAATATTGTATTTGTAATTGTATTTGTATTGCCCTAATTACTTGCCCTGTGTCTCAACCTGATTGCCCATTTGTGGCATAACTTCTCAAAGTTCCTTTGTGCATCTTCAGCATCAGGCATCTTTAAAACACAAAAATGTTTGCTCTGTAGTGTATAGTGTGTCATTTGGGATGCAGCTAACCTAAAATCAATACGTCATTAAACACTAACTCAAACTCTTTGTTTTGCTCTCTGTACCTGATGTGTCGGAGCAGCTGAAGCCAGGGCTGGGTTTTTGTGTCACAGTATATTCAGACCGAGAGAGACAGTCAGGAGATGGTGGAGCTGCACGCTGCCTCGCCGTGCTGCGTGGCACAAGTGGATACTCCTTACTGTGAAAACACCAAAACTGGTATCAGACTCACTCATTGCTACAGCAGAGACACTGAGAAAAGTTTAAAAAACTGAGGAAAATTGCATGAAGCAAAAGAATCCAGCGCACACATTCAAGATGTAAAAGAATCAGAGTACTTTAAGTGGAAGAGTCCCACTTGGGTTGATAGATCTGGGTGTTAAAAGAGAGAGAGCAAGCATGCACGTGATTTGCATTGGCTCTGCATGGCGGATAAGGTATTCATTTACACAGTACTGATCGTTTGTAATTAAATTTCAAAGCTAAGGGACAATTACAGTAGCTAAAAATCTTTTCTATACCCTCTTTCCAATCTGACTCATTCCTCTTTTTCCGTTTTTTTTACTCTCTCTCTCTCAAAAACGCATTTACTCAGACACACACACATTAGCCCCTCAGTGACCTCTCTGTGTGACAGTGTGTTGTGCCGCTCCGCTCTTAATATTGTTACACTATAAATATCCCTCTCCCGTGTGTCACATTCAATACTATCAACACGCAACGCAAAGCTCTGACTTTTGTTCCCAAAGCCTGCTAGTTAAAAGCAGAGCATATTCTCGGTGTATCTTAAACAACAGCATCAGAAGCAACACACGATGACAAGCGGGAACATAAAACATACATAAATCATTATGAAAATACTACAGAACATTAGTGATTCATCACTGCTCGCAAACACAAACTCACAGTACAGTTATGATCTGAATAAAACATGTTTGTGTGTTGCACATGCATAAATATGAATATGTGTGTGTGTTCACCTTGGTGTACGGGACATGCGATGCAATTCAATATCATCATTTCCACGGAAACCTTTTGCAAATGGATTATTCTCAATCTTCAGCTGAGTGATCTAAAAAAACAGGGGATTAAAGATGAGCAGTGGTGCTTTCTGAACATGCTTGCGTTTATTTGTGATTATAGGGGTGTTGCTGCTTACGGTGTGGTTCTGGTAGGAAGTCACAGCAATGAAGGTGGTCTCTGGAAAGGAGTGTGTGCAGAAACTGGTGTTGCTGGAGCCGAAGCTGTTCCTCTCGTCTGCCTTCACAATGTGCAAACGCGGCTGGTATTTATGCATGGAATTTAAAATGATCTGCAGAAAATGACAGGAAGATATTTGCGGGTCAACACACTGGTTATGTGTTCAGTTCAGTGAAAATGGGAAGAGTTTAATCATGCCACTGCAGGGAATGTTTTCAGGGCAACTTAAAGAACCGCATGGTTGCAAGTTAAAAATTCAGATTTTTTCATTTTATTGAATCATTTTAGGATGCAAACATGATTTTTTAATCAATTATATTAATCATAATGTTATTATAACATTATGTGTATTTTAAATGTTAATTTTTTTAAATGGCCACTTATTGTAGTAACTTAATTAAACTGTCTTGATAACATCGTCAAGATACTTTTATACAAATAAAGTAACTATCAGTCTAGTGTTTGTGTATTTCTCATAAACATAATTCATTGTTACTTATTGAATGGTTACAGTAGTAATACATACATGTGCGATGAGACTAAATGCATCTCACTTGTAAAACAGTAGTGTAGTTAACTCAAAATTTACTGAAAGTTAATTCTACTCATTAAAGAGAGTTAATTAAATACCTCATTACTTCAACTTAAATGGAGTAAGTTCACACTAAGTGTATAGATTAGTTTAACTCAAATGGTTTGCAGTTTCCTCAAACTGATTGAGTTGCCCTAACTTATTGGGATTTACAGTACTCAGTTTGTTTGAGATCTCTTCATTTATCGGGTTTTACTGTCCTCAAATTGCTTTGTTTACTGAAATGGATTAAGTTCACAGAACGCATTAAGATTAGTTTTTAAACTTAAATGGTTTGTTGCAATCGGTTTCCTCAAATAGTTTGAGTTACCTTCACTTATTGGGCTTTACAGTGTACATTTACACTAAACAAGTTACAGTAGAAATAACTGTAGACGATAAACAGTAGTGCAAAAACAAGCGATAAGAGGGGGGTAGGGTGAGGTGGAGTAAACTGTTCTGAGGTAAAACGAGAGATATATACAAGATGTACTATGTAAATGAAAAATTATAATAATAGTGCAAAATAGGAGATGAGAGGGGGTGGGGTGATATATAGAGATAAACAGTTGACGTCAGAATTATTAGTCCCCCTGAATTATTAGCCCCACTGTTTATTTTTACCCCCAATTTCTGTTTAACGCAGAGATCTTTTTAGCACATTTCTAAACATAATAGTTTTAATAACTCATTTCTAATAACTGATTTATTTTATCTTTGCCATGATGACAGTAAATAATATTGACTAGATATTTTTCAAGACACTTCTATACAGCTTAAAGTGACATTTAAAGGCTTAACTAGGTTAATTAGGTTAACTAGGCAGGTTAGGGTAATTAGGCAAGTTATTGTATAACATGGGTTTGTTCTGTAGACTATTGAAAAACAATATAGCTTAAAGGGGCTAATAATTTTGACCTTAAAACTTTTTTTTAGAAATTAAAAACTGCTTTTATTCTAGGTAAAATAAAACAAATAAGACTTTCTCCAGAAGAAAAAATATTATCAGACATACTGTGAACATTTCCTTACTCCGTTAAACATCATTTGGGAAATATTTAAAAAAGAAAATTCAAAGAGGGGCTAATAATTCTGACTTCAACTGTATACAAGATGTATGTAATTAGATGTGTTTTACATAAAGTCCAGTCCGTGTGTGTGCATGTATGGGGTCAGTTCATGCGTGAGTTAAGGATGGTAAACTAGTTGTGTAGGCAAAATTTACTACTGTCACACAAAGTACATTTATTACAATATGTATTCATTATGTGTATTCATGTATTCATTAGTTAGTGGAAATAAAGTTGTTCATTGTTTACTCACAGTACATCAACTAATGTTAACAAACATGAATTAGGATTTGAATAATGCACAAGTACAAGGTCTAATTATTTAACAAAATAATGTACTAGCATTGCTCATTATTTGTTCATCTTTGTAAATAGACAGTAAATTATTTACAAATTTACTGTAAATTACAGTACAAAAACCTGGTAATAAACTGCCAGTCCATATTCTGTTATTTTACAAGCTTAGTTCTTTATATATTAATTCTTAAACAATATTTTGTCTTAAACTACTAAAATGCCAATAAAAGTCAAACTGAGTTACATTTTTAACATCAAAAGTGGACAGAGCAGTAGATGAAATCAAAATTAAGTAAGACAAGAAGAATGAATTAGGGTTATAGATAGATTCTGACAGTTGGGAAGAAGGCCGTGAGAATATACATGCATGTTGAATTAACGTAAGACATCATTTAATTTGATTTAAAACCCTGCACAGGTCATACTTATCTAAGGAGAAACTGCATAAGATTTCTCATCAGGAATATCCACTCTGTGTAAAACAGCAGAAGGATCCCTAACCCACTTGATATGGTCCGAAATTACAAGAATTTGGGGAAAATATATTTGAATGTTTTTCTAAAGCCCTCCAAAAACAACTTTGTCCACTTATAGCTGTTCTTGGGATATTTAGTCACTTAGAGATGTTTAATAAATATGAAAGACAAGCCATGTTATTTGGTTTGGTAATTGCCAAAATGGTCATTTTGAGAATGTGTAAAACTGAATGTGTACCTAAATTTGGTATGTGGGGTAGAGATCTGGTAAACATGCTTGCTTTGGAGAGGTTGAGATATATCAAAAATGCTAAATTGGAGATAAATGATAAAACTGTCAATAACATAGTAATTAAAGATTGAGTGTAATTGATATTCACTATTTATGATCTATAATGTTTTTAATAATGTGCTTAAACTATTATTTGACAATAAATCTATAGTCAGGATAATGCATTTTTTCTGGTAATATAAGAACAACATTACTTTATAATTAGTTTTATTTACGCATTACCTGACCAACTAAATTATATTTTGCTTTCATGTGCATTTGTCCCTCTGTGTTCTGTTGTTCTGTAATAGGTTATTGTTTTTATGTACTGTATTTTGTATGTATTATTATTGTATTGTATTGTTGTTATTTTATTCTTCTATATTTTGTCATAGTTTTGTTGTAGTTTCATAAAAATGCAAAAAGCACATAAATAAACGTTTAAACAAATTCCCATAATGCAATTCACCACTGTAAATAAACAGAAAACACGTGTCAATAACAAAATATGGAAACTGTTAATTAACATATATTTTTTTAACAGTGTATGAAAGCTTATTGTAAACTCTGACCATGCCGATCGGGTATCAGTAAATAAGCAGTTAAACTTGGATCATCACTGACATGTCCGAAAGGGTCCAGGTGGTTGTTGGTGAGTTTGAGCTTCTGGAAAGAGACGAGCTGCCTCATCCAGTGAGCTCCTGAAGCCGGGGAGTCTGGGTGCACATACAGGCGGCCTGGAATCGCCGGCTCAGCTTTACCACTGATGGACCTGCAGAACAGATTTAGCACATCAGTGGCTTGGTCCACCATTCAGAGAGATAAGGACTTTCTGTCTGCTACTCAATTCTGAGATAAAAGGGCAGGTTACTAAATTAAGCTTCTGTCTCAGACATATTTTTGCTCTGTGTGGCTCCTCAACTCTCTAAACAAAATTCACTAATAGTTTCTAATCATTTTTTCATCAGTATGCACACATTTATAATACATTCAGATCTCTCATTTTTATTCTGTTAAATACACACTGCAAATGCATTCATTCATACAGATTCAATGATAATTCGTATTTGTACAATTAATCTAATAAATGTAATAGCAATACATCATAAAAACAATTCATGTAATAAAATCATAAGAACAATTACCATTTTTTACTCCACATTTGAATAAAAATGCTCAATATACACGGTTGTAAAGTAAATATATAAGCACCTTGGTTTTATCCATGTTATAAATATTATTTAGTGATTTCAGTTCTTACCATTTGTTATCTGCAAACTTATATCGATGCTCGTCTGCTGAAACAATGTCCATCAGCAAGATGTATTTTGCTTTGGGGTTTAAGCCTGTTACCTTCACTTTGTAGCTGGGAAACATGCGTCTGTAAAAGGTTAAGGTTTCATTTTACAACCTCAAAAACAACAGTCAAATTATAAAAACAACAACAGCATTTATAATAATATCAATAGCATAACAACAACTACTACCACAACTAATAATAATAATAATAATAATAATAATAATAATAATAATAATAATAATAATAATAATAATACAAAGTAGATTGTCATGTGCATTGCAACGTTTTTATGTCATTGGATATATTGTCAATTGATATTTTTCAATAATGCAATGCTATTAAATACTGTACATGCAGATTTGCAAATGAGAATCTCTGAAAATATCAAAATCATTTGTAATTATTAGTTTTATTCAAAGTGAGACACATGCGCTCCAAAAGAGTATAAAAACGAAATGGATTTGCATGGCGTGGACTAAAAATATCCTGGTACACCGAGCATTTTTGAATATGATGAAAAATTTCGGCCTATTTCTCCAGGGGTCGTTTGCGCCTGCCTGGGGATTTTTTGTTGTTGTTTTTTTCTACACAGATTGTCTTGATCCGTGAATAATTAGTAACGAATTAGTAAAAAAAGTTCATGCCATATATGTGTTTTTCGATCTTCATACATTTAAAAAAAAAGCGAGGCACTCACCGGCCAGCCTTGGTGATGATCATCTCTGTAGTGACATCATGAAATTTGGCCCACAGATCTTTCTCGTGCAAATAAACTTTAATTCCCTCCATACTCTGCACGACAAGGATCGGCAAAAGAAGAGAATTCCCTTTAGATTTTTCAAGAAACGTTTTAATTATTATTATTTTGTCTACAATAATAAACCGTGTTTTTTTCTATCCGGCATTTTTTAAACAAACAATGCTTTAGTCAGTACAATAATTGCTTTAAATAAAACAGCATCGAATTTAAAAGTAAATGAAAACGATTTGCGTAGTAGCTAAACATTTAATATACACTTGGCATATTTTGTCACCTTATTAAAATTATTAATGTAGAACGTAGATAGGCTCAACATAAATGATTAAAATATCCCAAAAACACACCTATGTTAATGAATGTGATGTTACACAAAATGGCTTTGCTGTAACTACTGTAAACATTACCAATTCACTTGCAAATGTGTGAATAGGCTATATCAACATTTCCACTTTAAAAAAAACAACAAGAAAACCAGTGACGGCCTTATAATAATAATAATAATAATAATAATAATAATAATAATAATAATAATAATAAACAAATATTTTTAAAATCATTTTTGTCTCGCATATACTCGAGCAGGCTGCACATATATGGCTGACCTGTTGGGAGAGCTGAGTTTGAAGTGGCGGAGAGCCGGTTTTGTTCCGTCCGTGATGTCCTGAATCTTTATCCCTCTCGAAATCCATCGCGGGGGAATCTCCGCCGGAGCATGCCCGTAGAGATCCGAACACTGAATTCGCCATGTTCTCGTTTGAGTTCAACTACGGTGGACTGAAAGATTCGCATTGAAAAAATTAATGCACGAATGTTTCAACCAGGTGATCTTTAGATATGAACCAAAAACAATAATAATCCTCCCAAACTCATATTGTTTTAAAAATGCTGAAAACAAGCCATGCATTTAAATTCATTCAAATGTAAATTATATGTATAATTATTTGTTTTATTTAGCTTTAATAAAAAATAAGCGGTTTAAGCGATTTTGCGTTCGACGATAATTTCAGGATAGATCAAGAGCGCTTTTTTTCTTATTTGCTAGATTTTTTTTACTATATTTTTTTTTTCAACAGATCCAAATAATTATCTTGATATTTTCGTCGAAATCTGCGAGTTTTCTTGTTCCTCACCTCATTATTTAAGGGGCTTTTCGTTTCTGGCTTAATTCCGCAAGATATAGCCTAGATATAAAATGTATCTCCACTGATTATAATTATGCTACGTATCCAATAAGCCAAATACTTAGCCTATTCTAATATCTGCGAAATAGTTTTCGATGCTTTCATTTTGGATTTCCTCTCAGACGCCTTTGCCAAGCTCTGTCCCTTTCCTTGTCCCTCTCTTTTCTCCCTCCATCCCTTCTCTGTCTTCCATTAGCGTGATGTCTTTCTGTGTCGTCACATCTTTATTCATTCACACACTCATCATGACACGCCACTAAATCCACCATAAGCAGCACGCCGCGCAAACACCTCTCCTGCTTCTTCACGGTGAACCTGCTTGCTCCAAAGTGCTTCCCAAATTCAAATCTAAAATTGAGAACATATGGCACAACAAGACAAATTAAATATACTCACATTCCAGGCGGAAAATTTAAGCTCAGGCTGCAAAACTGTTGGGCAAATAATCAGCGCTTGTCAGTCAGCATCAGTGCGCGCGCGACGGCTGCGCGCTGCGAGGTGAAAAGTTGAGGAGGTCGAGAGGAGGTAACTAGGCGAGCGCTCAGTCTTCTCCGGCTCTCCGTGAGTCCCTTTGAATTTGTTTGCTGCTGACAGAAAAAACAACAACATTCCCTCAGTGATAACTCTGGAATACTGTTTGCTCAATTTAATAAACGGGTCGAGTGTATAGCCTACAAGCACGCGCGTTCTCGTGTCACACGCACTAGTCCTACACATTACTCAAAAACAGGCTTCCATAAATACGACAAGTGGATGATAACGGGATAGCTGGCTCTGCGGAGCCGTGGGAACATTGCTCGTTAAGATAAGACGATAATCCAGCAATCGTGTGGAGAGATAAAAGCAGGACAGCAGCCCGGAGAGCGCGCGCGGGTTTGACCATGAGCTCGAGGCGAGGCGCGCTCCGATCAAAATTAAGGCTTCGTTCAGTGTGACGTTGACAAACGACAAGGTAATTGAGCAAATCGGGGTTCCTCACGATTTCTGCAATATTAATGCGTTAGTTATTTATTTATATATTTATTATTATTATTGTATGAAGATTTCGAAAGGGTGGATTTGGGTTTCTGCCATTTATGCCTCAATACTGGCTCACTTTTTCTTTTAGATAGAAATATCTCACACAACCCATTATTAACTAAATATTAGCAATGTTTAGGCCTACATTTCAATGTGTGTATAGCTACATACCCAATGTATAGCAAAAACATATCAAAATAGTCTATTCCATAAGTTTAATTATTTGTATAGCAGTTTTACCGTCTATGCATTGTTAGTAAAATGAAATAAAAATTGTAGAGTTCAAATGCAAAAACCTCTAAGCGCCATCTGAATTTTTCTTCTAAAATGAGCATTTTTCCGAGACTCCTAGATTTATGTACACTAATTTCAAATTAAAGGCAATGAAAAGAACATAATAATTGACATAAAAGAGAAATTACTCAACTTATACAATAAGAACATTTCAGATGGCACTGTTTTTGCATCTGAACTCTTCAAATAGTCCCAATAACTAATTTAATAATTCTAAGGGTAACGGCGCAGAAGAACTAAATAAATTGCGCCACCTAGTGCGCACACGTGTAACTTCTTTTCGTTTCCTCAACATGGGATTACTGTGTGCAATGTTTTAGAGGAGGTCTTATGAACTACGGCTTGATACTGACGATTCAAATAAAATGTTTTGTTGATGAAAACATATAGCTTACTAATCTTAACGTGAATAAAACATTTAAGGGTTATAAAGACACCAATTTTTTCTGCAATTGTATAAAAAAGGCTAATTAGATGCAAGTGTTTAAACACTTTCTGACAAACTTAAATATAATAATAAATTATTCAAAACTGCACTGATTTTGCATATAAACTATTGTTAAACAATGCCATTTTAATGTCTTCTGTAAACGATGGTAAACTTTGTGGGGAAAGTCCACTTAACCCTTCACATCGAATCAATCAGTTAATTGACACTAATTAATCTAATTAGGTAGAGATGCTCTTTGTGACGTGAGCATTAAAAGCAGGGTTTTTTGTTGAATTCAGTTAAACCTAATTTGACAAAACCTAATCATTCAGAAATTTGAATATTCAAAATTTAATGACCAGTCTCTCATAAACAACTTGTTAAAATTGAAATTATTACCAATTTTAACCAAAACAGTTTAATATCATTTTAAAAGGAAGAATGAAAAGCAGAACCCAGATCAACATTGGCATAAATCACTCAGAGTAACTGGCTCTATATATATTTCTGTAAAAAATCTAAATAACTAATTCATAAATAGTAATATATATAAATTAATTCAATATTAATAGCCAGTTTAAGTGCCTAATTAACCTAACTGGCTCCTGAACCTCTTTCTCTCATATATATATATATATATATATATATATATATATATATATATATATATATATATATATATATATATACAGTTGTAATCAGAATTATTAGCCGCCCTATTTTTTTCCCCAATTTCTGTATAACGGAGATATTTTTTTCAACATATTTCTAAACATAATATATTAATAACTCATTTCTAATAACTTAGAACACTAATACAGTACTTCTATGCAGCTTAAAGTGACATTTAAAGGCTTAACTGGGTTAATTAGGTTAACTAGGCAGGTTAGACAAGTTATTGTATAATGATGGTTTGTTCTGTAGACTATTGAAAAAACTATATAGCTTAAAGGGGCTAATAGTTCTGACCTCAAAATGGGTTTCAAAAAATGTAAAACAGCTTTTAGTCTAGCTGAAATAAAACAAATAAGACTTTCACCTGAGGAAAAATATTATCAGACATACTGTGAAAATTTTTTTGCTCTGTTACACAAAGAAATATTTAAAAAAGAAAATGAATGGGGGGAGGGGCTAATAATTCTGACTTCAACTGTATCTATCTCTCTCTCTGTGTATGTATATATATATATATATATATATATATATATATATATATATATATATATGTATATATATATATATATATATATATATATATATATATATATATATATATATATATATAGTGATTAACCTACCTCGTCTAGTTAATCTTAAGATAGGTAAGCCTTTAAATTTAGTTGGAGTCCCTCAAAATTACTAGAAAACTGTTATTTACTGTGATCATATCAAAAACAAAAGAATGTAGTTAACTTGTTTAAAAATGTTAAACATCAACTAAGAAATATTGATGATGGGGGGGGGGGGGGGAATCATAGTAGGGCTAATAATTTTGTATAAAAAAAACTGTAAGAGTCCTCTTCTATGTTCATAAAACAACAACAGGGCACATACTATCTAAAGCAGGGGTGCCCAAACTCGGTCCTGAATTGCCAGTGTCCTGCAGATTTTAACTCCAACTTGCCTTAAAACTCCTGCACAGATGTTTCTAGAAAGCCTAGTAAGAGCTTGATTAGCTAGCCCAGGCGTCACTAAACTTTGCAGGTCACTGGCCCTCCAGAACTGAGTTTGACACGCCTAATCTATAGTATAATTTTGTTTATTTATTTGCTTGTTTATTTTACAGGGACAATCCACTTGACAGTGTTATACAAAGATTACCGATATTGCGAACAAAAGGGAATATAACATAAAGCTAATTAGCAGACATCGTCCCTGATAAGGCTTTATATATAAAAAAAAAACTAACACGAATAAAACAAACATGTACAATATATACAGAGTCAAACATAAAATGCAAGTCAATCTGCATAACGAGAAATGTAAACGTGATCAACCTGAAAGAATAATACTTCATGCTCACATTGCTGTAAAGATTGACCATTCTTTCAGCTTTACAGAAAAAAAAACTGGGAGTTCTGATTGTAACTTTAAATCATTCCATAGATGTGAATCTTTTACTGAAAAGGATGATTGACCCACAGCGGTTCTGCATCTGCAGATTCTACAGTTCACACTTACTGCCCCTCTAGTCTTCGCCCCATCACTGCTGAATTTATGTACTAACTCAGACCACTTCAGGGGCAAGACCATGTATACACTTAAACATGGTTTTTAAAAATGGAAACTTAAACCCATCAAAACTTAAATGATATTTTTTAAGAATTTGACAATGAGGCCATTTTATTGGTTTCTGATCCATTACTTTTGAAGTTTGTTTGTCAAAAGACATTACAGGCTTAACTGACTGACTTGCTTGAGCCCAGATTATTGCACAATAAGACATGCGTGATAATATTATAGCATGCACAAACATTTTCACTGCTTTAAGATATATACAAGGGTAAAATCAGACAAGCAGGAGTGAAGTTTATACATGAAATGCTTTACTTATTATTCTGCATTCAGAAAAAGATACAGTCGTCAGTTTTTTCTCCATTAAGGCAAACAGCATAGACCTATCAAGTTGAGCTATCATCTCACTTCCTGCTCCAGTGTAAGCTGTTGGGTTGTTAAATTGATCATCTCAGATCTTGCTTAAGTAGCAGAGAAACACAAACATACTCCAAAAACAAACTCACAGACCAAACACAGATAAAAGCAAGAAACAGAAATATGGTTCAACAGTCTTGATTGTTTGGGCCAATTCCACAGCAAACACACATAAGACTAAGTGTGTGTGCATGTGTTCAATCAAATCTAAAGGGCACTTCACAGATCTGTGTTTAAGCAGACAAAAACACTGCTTAACTGTAAACATGAACATAAACAAAAGAAAACTATCATAACTATAAAAAAAAAGTGACCTAGTTTTTTCCACTCAGATCTAGGTTATCACCCTGTCAAAGGACCCTGAAGAGATGAACTTGTTTAAAGCAAATGGAAAAAGAGAAAGAAATTAACCTAAAACTAAAACCTGAGAAGAAAAACAAACATCAGCTGCCATAAAAATGGCAGGCAAACTAAAGTGGCTTAATCCAACGATTCCATTAAAGCCTTGTGTTAGTAATTAGTTCTTCCAATGAAACTAAAAAGAGTTACCAAAATCAGAAATCGTACCTTCAAGTTACATTTAAAGCTAAGAAACATCCAGTATCACAGGAGAATTTCCCATTATGATCGAGGGAGGGTTTATCTAATTATTGGTTTCAGTGATTTCTTTACAACAACAACAGACAGCAGAAATCAAGAGCTTGTCCAGACGAACATGCAGAAAACTTTATATAACCTAGTATGAGGTGTGAAATGTGATGGAAACGAGTTACACATGATATTCTTAGAGGTCAAAAGAAGAGGAGAGTGAGCACATGCAGCAGAAAGGAGAACTACATATATGGCACATTAGCTTTCATTCTTCCCAGTCGCTCTTCAGAATATATCTCGAGATAAATGGCACGCGCTTGAGACTCTTATAAAGACCATGGCTCAACACACGCAGCAATAGTTCTACATCGTATGAAATTGTACACAGTGAACGTGTTTGTGAAGAGATGATGTGTGTAGGGGTGTGTGTGTTATAAGGGGACGTGACTAAACAGGTATGAAACGGACTCTCCATTGTGTGTTCGCCTAATAGCTTCAGCCAGGATCATAGAGATGTCGATCACCTGGAGGGGAAAAGAGAAAGAAATCAGACAACGTGCTCATGCTAAAAGACATCTATAATAGGGCTGGGTTTTGAATAATTTTAGATTAATTAATTTTCCTTTATCATGATACAATTTAGACTCTTAAAATCCCCCAAATTGATCTTTTAGTCTGACATGTTCAGTTGATAAATGAACAAACCTTTGCAGCCTTACATATTAATAAACTTTGCTGTCAACTATGTTGATGGAAAAAAAGGCTTCGCATTTAACTCTTAACTTCAAAAAAAAAAAACTACAAAATTCAACACTAAACATCTTATTGCTGCTTTAATGTAGCATGACACGAGCTATTTTTCAATCCGCCTATTTTTATGCGCATGTTAGAGATGCACACAAAAAAAACGGTTGATGGAAACATCATGATGCACATACATTTTGAAAATGCACATAAAAAAACCCCCCAAAAAACGTAGGAGTAGGATAAACTTTTTATTCGATAAGTAAAGATGCACATAAACTATGATGGAAACACTTTTACCGAACAAAATTCCAGTGTGCGCATTAAAAAAAGTAATGTGATTTTCTAATAAGACATCATGTGATGATAAAAATGTGTGTGAATGGACAAACCAGCAGGCTGAGCACATTGTAAAACATCTAAAATGTTGTTTTGGTCATTCTAAAACTCCTTAACCATTTCAGTATTAGTGTTATATTATTAATAACCCCCAGAATCAAGAATGAGTGCTCCACGTCTCACGCCTTCAAACGCCACCACCACGTGTTCACTGCATGTCAGCATTTGTCTTCTGAGATGCAAGTCATTTAGTAAATGAAGAAAAGATTCACGCAGCTTCATCTACCGCTGTAAATTCCATTTTTACTGCTGATATTTGGCACCAGTTAATCAGGAAGTGACAATTTTGTTGTCTTTGACTCGTTGGATGGAAAAGCTGCTTTATTTACACGTCTTTTAGGTGATATTTCTGTTTTGCGCATAAATTTAATTTGCATCTTTGGATGGAAACACAGCTAATCATCATCTTCCCCACAATAATAGTTATTTTTATATTTATTAATGTGTGGGTTATTCAAAAATCAGCCGTACAGTAAGTAGTACAATGTTTTTCAACATTTAGATGAACAGGAAAGATTTCTTGAACCAATTTCTTAATCATGTGACTCTGAAAATGCAGAAATTAGTTCAGAAAATTTAGCTTTTCCATCACAGTCAAAAAATTTCATTTTAAAAACACTTCAGGAGTTCACACTTAGTTGATGATTGGTTATAAAGTGTGTTTGGCATGTTGTCCAGGGAGAGTGCCCTGAGCTCAGAAGATCCTCGAGCTTGGGGCTCCCTCCGGTTAGCAGGGTGAGAGGGGAGTTTGAGCTCAGGTAGATCTAGAGAACTCCCCCTTATTTAGGGCTAATGACAAACCAGGAATTGCTATATAGAGATATACTGCTGGTTAAGAGCTTGACTATAGTGCTGATTTAGATTGGTCAACTCACCTATGATGCATATCTTTGGACTGTGGGAAAAAAAAAAATGGAGAACCTGGGGGAACCCCACACAAGCAGAGGGAGAACATGTAAACTCCCACAGAAACGACAACTGGCCTATTAAGGACTTTAACCAGTGACAACCTTGCTGTAAGGCAACAGTGCTAACCATTGGGCTGTCGTGCCACCCTATAAATGGAAAAGGAGAAGAAGAAAAGGATTCTTCAAGGCGAAGATAACTGAAGTAAGAAACTCTGTTTTTTTATAGTGACTTAGGAATCATCCGACTGGTGAATCATGCATTAGCTAATGCGGCACCAGCCGTGATCAATCATAATCACGTGATCCTCTCGAAATTAGTTTAAAAATAAGCTTCACTTCAAGAGTTCACACTTAGGTGATGATTGGTTATAAAGCAGAGAGCTCTGAGCTCAAAAGATCCTTGAGCCCGGGGCTCCCTCCCATTGGCAGTGCTCAGGTAGATCTCGATAACTCCCCTGCTGTTTGTAGCTAATGACCAGTTAGGGATTGCTATGAAGAAATTACTACTTACTAGGACCACGTCTATGGTGCCAATTTGGATTAGTCAATTTACTTAAGTCACATGTTTTTGGATGGTGGGAGGAAACCGGGGTACCTGGGAGAAACCCACGCGAGCACAGGAAGAACATGTAAATTCCGCACAGAAAAGTGGACTTGACTGGTAAGGCCCAATCTAGGAAAGGAGGAGTAGGGGTGGAAGGCGGGATTCTTCAAAACGATGACTGTGGTATGAAACTTTGGTTACTTATGGTGACTTAGGAATCGTCTGCTTGATGAGTCATGTATTGGCTAATGCAGAACCAACCATGATCAATCATAAGCTCGTAATCTTCTTGAAATTAGTTTATAAATAAACTTCACATAAAAACTCATAGTTAATCCAATAACTCATTCAACAAAATGAACTATATTAGAGATGAACACCAATTTCTGTGATTGTTTCTATTCAGATTTACGTTTAAATTTAACTCTGATTTTAAATGATGAAATTACGTATGTAAAAAAACCAAACACAATTATTATATGATCGATTCGATTTCCATTTTGATAACATTATTTTAAGGTTTTTTTATACACATTTTAACATGTACATTAGGGCTGCATGATACTGGAAAAATCTAAACATTGCATCATTTTGTATTCTGAAATATATATTGCAATATGAATACAACATAACTAGAAGTGTTGAATGACGGTTTGGAAAGAATTGATCATTTTAGATTAATTGGGATGATTCTGTAGATGCATAAGATATAAGAAAGAACCTACAAGCATGAATAAACAAGGTTTGATTGTTTTCCGAGGAGTCAAACTGTATTAAGGAAACAGTAGTAAAATAATCAAATGTAAAATAGTATTGCATATTCTGCAATTTCTTAGGCTTAAATGCTTTTAAATCTAGCACGAAATCACCAGCCTCAAAAACACTATTATTATTATATTATATACTTACAATCCAGGCTCAATATTGCGTTTACTCCTGATGTGACTATTGCGAATGATCACAATGCGATATCGATGCTGCAGCCCTAACGTACATTTACTAAACGCAGGTGAATATTAAAGAACGTCTTTAAGCAATCTTTAAATTTGATTGTTATCTGGAATTCATGACCCAGCCCTAAATCGTGAATTATAAATGATAAATGTCTGTGCCTGAATCTTGCTGCAGTGTTTGATTTTGTCCTCCTGTGGAATTGTGTTGGTGACCACAACAGCCTCGAAGTTGGCATTGTTGATGCGAGAAATGGCCGGGCCAGAGAAGATGCCATGAGTCAAGATGGCGTAGACTTTAATGGCTCCAGCAGACACCAGTCTGAAAGCAGAGAGAGAGAGAGAGAGAGAGCGAGAGAGAGAGAGAGAGAGAGAGAGAGAGAGAGAGAGAGAGAGAGAGAGAGAGAGAGAGAGAGAGAGAGAGAGAGAAACATGCAGTTTAAACGCCGTATGGAAGCATGACAGATTAGCAGGATAATCCTGAATGTGCATCTGTGTTGAGCATGAAAGTGACCGCATATCATGCATGTCCTCACTTGTCAGCTGCATGACACACTGTCCCACACGTGTCTGCCATGTCATCTACTAAAATGGCCACTCGGTCCTTCACGTCCCCGACCAGCACCATTCGATCCACCTCATTGGCCTTCTTCCTCTCCTTATGGATCAGAGCAAAGTCCACGTTCAGCCGGTCCGCAATGGATGTCACTCTGATAAAACAAACATGCATTTTTTTAAGTAACATTCAATAGAAAATAAATGACAAAAGATGCATTTAGACTTCTCTGCGCACTTTACAGAGAATCCACAGTGTTACAGTAAAAAAAAACAAGCGCAAACTCCAATGTGCAGAAGCTCACTCAGGCCCCGTTTACACTAATACGTTGTAGTTTTAAAATGGCATTTTAAAATGAAAACGATCCACGTCCACACTGGGGTTTCTGAAATGCGCTCCGCTCACACTACACCACTGAAAACGCACGTTATGTGACGACACACACACACTCTTGCATGTGCTGCAGCGTATGCACACGTCTGAGCTCCAGGCAGTCAGTGGGTGCTTTGAGCACAAATCCCCAGGCGAAAGCAGCGCACGTTGGACAGTTCATCAAGAATCTACCGCTGGATCTCATCTAGCTATAGTTGTTAAACGTGATATTTAATTCATCCGGTCTCTTTCTAATGACCCTTTGGTCTTTTGAATCTATTACTTGCTCACAGGTAATGCATTTAGAAACGCAAGGATAAGTTAACGTATTCATTTATATAACTATGTACACCAATTCTTCACACTTGATTGATCGCTTGCCTATATAAAATGGCCATTTATGATTATTAAAACTGATATTCAGCAAAAGACACAGGGTGCGTTTCATATTTTTCAATGAAAATGAAAGGAGGCGGTTATGTTATAGACTCCTCTTGTTACAAGCTTGCAAAGTCTGAACTTACAAGGAAAGAATGGAAGACTGAATCTTTTGCACTTGATATTGAGAAAAAGCCCCAATGAGATAGCAAATGTCTGCAGCCAGGCCTCTGTTTTCCCCCATCCACACTGACATGGAGCAGCAGCATTTTAAAACAAAAATGGCCTCTTCAGCATTTCCAAAACACTCCATTTTCGTGGCTTGAAAACTCTGGGGTAGTGTGGACGGAAGGCATAACCATAGCAAAATGTATGAGTTTTAAAACCAATACGTATTAGTGTAAACAGGGCCTCATTCTCTCAATCCAGTGTTTTAAATGGTTACAAAAGGGGCGTTGTCCATTGATCCAGAAACAAGTCACATGGTGTAATCAGCATGATTAAATTAGCCAAGCTTTATAAGGCTCCAAACTGATTTGAAAAAATGCCCACCACTATAATGTTCAGCTAAAGCTTTTGGCCAAGCATCCACTGTTAGTGGAGAATCACACGCTCACACGTAAACACACAAGAAAACCTGACATTTCCTTACCCTCCACACCTAAAAAGAGTAAAAAAAACACTCATGTCTATCGTCTTCAAGAGCCTGAGCAACTTTATGAACTACACTTCACCATATTTTACAACCTGAAAGATCGAGGTGTAATCCAACACTCATACATATACTTTTTTTTATTTACTTAAAAAACAAACAAACAGAATTTGAGAAGGATAAACATAAAAACTGTGTGAAACAACAGTGACAGAAAATGAAGAAAGGATAGGATTGAAAAAGATAAATGGGTCTCATTCAGTAAAAATTATGTGAATTATCTGATTTGTTACAGAGGAGATCTCCTCACGGAAATCTTCCAACTAATTCCCAATATGTGCGTATGGAGACTAATTTGCTCTTAACCTTGTTGAAATGTTAATGAACTTGAACTACTTTAAATTCACAACCGCATGCCTGAGTTTAGTCATTTGTGTAAAACGCATTCAAACCTTTCCCCTGAAGTTTCTATTAAAGTCGGGTGACTCTCAGCAAACATGGAAAAATTAGGTGAAGTCGGGGTCATACAGTAAATTAAAAAACAAAACTACATTATTAAAATTAAAGCATATTTTAAAAACATATAAAAAACATATAGTTTTACAGAGTGCATAAGTGAAAGCATATTTGAACAGATTCTGTTCAAATGTGAAATGACATTCGGCATAACATTTAGGTAAACATGAAACATCAACTTATTCGAACCTACACTTATGTACTAGATTACATTTTAGTAAAAACATTTTGATGACAAATTGGTATTTAGGATAGTGGCAATTTAGCATGAAGATTTAAAAATATAAATCACTGTGCGTTCACACTGAAGGCGGCGAGAGCGTCAGTTCGCTCTGGCGACAACACTGTCTGCCTTCACAGCTCCACCAGCGAGAGTGCCAAAATTCACTTTATTGATCTCGTATTTACAAAAGCCGTTGCAGCACATCAGCATTTTAGTAACATTCGTGCATTAAAAAAGTGCTTTTTTGCATGAAATTGAACGCTTTTTATCAAATTCATTTAACTATGAAAGACCAAGTTGTTGCGTGTGGTGTGGCTCCACTTATCCAATGTGTCCACACTGCATGTCTGAATATACTGAAGCAGCAATATTGTTTTGTATTGTCCTTATAGTTAGCTTGAGAGTCCCACTTTTTAATGCACATCAACTCGCTAGTAACTTTTTTAAATGTATGTCCCTTTAAGAAAGCATCTTAAATAACTAGAAATCTGGCAACCACAATAATCAAACCCTTGAGAACAACTGTGGTCGGAACCAAAGTTCACAGGACTGTTCTCTGGGCTGCTCATAAGGGGTGGACTTCAACATATAGATTGCTTGCCGCAGAACAACGTCATAGATCATTACCATAAAGATGGCTTGATTTCAACTTTTCTTGATTCCCACACCGGTGAAGACATGCCGCACCACTCCTCGTGGCTTATTGCCAATGGCTTCCAGTTACTTTGACACTCACCACTTTCGGTGTGAATGCACAGCCAATTAGTATTCTGGGGCTACACTGTGACTTTTAATTTGTCATCAAATGACAATTTATGGTCTTTATATACTTGTTTGGTACAAACACAGTTTAATGCTGTAAAAAACAGTCACATTTTAGAGAATGTCTTCTGCAAATCATAGTAAAATAAGATGCAGCCCATTTTTATGAGTCAAAAAAGTATACAAAAAACACTTTAACGTATGGTAGACATGTAAAGTTTTGATGCCATGCATATTTACAATCTATGCAGGTATATGAACATATTTACAAATTAAGTTTAATATTCAATATGTCTATTGAATATTACTTGAATATAAACCTCAATGTTTTTAATGTCATTAAGTAAACAGAAATTGTGGCTTCAATAATTCCTACATTTTCTCAATTTAAAATACATTTAGTGTAAACATTGATGAAAACTAACTGCTTATGAAAGTATTTGCATAAAGATATCGTTCACAAGATCAATGAATGAGACCCAATGTTTCTGAGAGACAGAGGAGAGAGAAAACACACCTCTTTGCTCCACCGGCATCAGGGGAAACAATGGTGCAATTCTTCCATTCATTGATGTTTTCTTTTATCCATTTGAGGACTGCTGGCTCAGCATACAAGTTATCAACCGGAATGTCAAAGAAACCCTAACACACACACAAGAACACATTAAAGTCATACCTTGAACAGGAACATAAAACAGGGCTCCCACTCTAAACCAAATGCCAAATTCCCTGCCTAAATATCTGAATTTCCCTCTCCTAAAATTAGGAGAGCTAGCTCTCTGCAACTCTCTTTAACTTTAGTTGAGCGCGGAGCGGAGTGAACGCACTCTGTCTCTCTTGCGCACTGATGCCAGCAGAGATCAGCGCCTCATAGACAGAATGGAGCAAAAAAACGAGCGGAGGTAACGATAGAGGAAAGATACATGCCGAGGAAGGGAGCAACAGCAGGGTAAATCACTACAGAATCCTACTTTTTTTCCATTTCGAAGTGAGGAACGCAATGTCCCTGGTGCCGGTGTTTACTCGTTATCCAGCTTGACAAGGATGTAGGTGAAACATTCAAACTTCGGCGCATTGGCTGGTGCTGAGCCAGAGAAAGACGTGTCATGTTATCACAATTATGCAGTGTTTTTAACCAACCAATGCTTATTTTATGTTTTAGACATTTAAAATACACATAAGTACTAGTGAAACAATACATTTAGAGTTTGTAAAACACACAAGGAAGTCTAACAATCCATTCAAATATATTTTGACGATATGTATTATTCTTATCAGATACACATAGTGAAATTAACAATAAAGTTGAATCTATTCTTCTCCCAGCTGGCCAGCCACTTGCTTGCATGCATTTTGGGAGTAACTGGTGAATTTACGTGCGGAATCCTGCGTGTTTTGCTTTTTTGAATGAGGCACACGACCGGACGCAAGTAAACATGGTGATGCCCATCTCACGTCATAGATCACGATCATTTATACATCTTTTAATCAACAAAAAAACTCACACGTTATTGTGAATTGGATAATCATTTAGCTGATGACATGATGAGCAAGTGTGTGAATATCTTGTATTAAAACAGAAAAAACATAAAAAAAGGGATACATCTGTCATACAGCACTATTATGGCTGCAGGGTGTGCCATGACAAACATGACGCGTCACCAGGGAAGAGTGAACGTTCTAAAATAATGATCGCCTAAACAAAACTCATTCCCGGGGCCAGAAAGAATATATTAAACTCAGCAGTGAAAGGGTTAAAACAGCAGTAAAGCAGCGGTGGTCAAGTTACTTTGCATTGCAAGACTAAAGACGTGTTTTTATTCACTCGCCTTTTTGGATCATTCATTTTTCAATCTGTGGTCATGTATAGCTACAATGCAAAAAAAAACAACTTTTCTTTCTTAGTCATAATGTCTTGTTTCCAGTCCAAATATCTAAAAAAATCTTAAATCAAGACAAGAAAAATGGCATGAAAAAAATTAAGTGATGCTTAAAACTTCTGTTTGAAATTCTAATTTAGTTTATTTTTCTTAACGCATTGGAAAATAATTTTGCTTGTTTTAAGCAAATGAACGATCACTTAATTCTGAGGTGGGGTTTTTTTCAGAAAACAAGACAATTTCTTGTGCTACTTCATGTGTCTAGTATGTATCTTGATTTAAGTTTGAGATATTTGGATTGAAAACAGGACAACACTAATTTTTGTTGTTTTATTATTATTATTATTATTATTATTATTATTATAACAGCTCAGGGATGTTCAAGGACAACATGTTTGTGCAATTTCTAAAGATTTCAGTTGTTTTTGAATAAAGGGTTGGAAATTAATGTTTTTTTTTTTTTTATCCGATTTATCGATTATTTGCAAAAAAAACAGACAGATTAATTGATCATTAAACTAATCGAAAGTTGCAGCCCTATTTTATTGATTGCTTGCCTTTATAATGGCCATTATTGATTATTAAAACCGATATTCAGCAAAAGAGACAGATTCATTTTCATTTTCAATGAAAATGAAAGTCAGTTGTGTTATATGCTGGGTTTTGTGGAAACCCTGATAAAACATTCAGCATCCAAGTGTCAGAACTGTAAAACCCAATAGAAACTTAAAGCCCGCCCACATTTGCCCAACTGCAGGCATGCCACAACTCTCTGCTCATGCGAGATAAGGGATTGTTTTGAACTCATGTTTGGAGGCCAAGTATTTCACTGTTTGTACCTGAATCTGAGAGGCGTGGAGGTCCATAGTGATGATGTGGTCTGCTCCGGCTACAGACAGCATGTTCGCCACCAGCTTGGCTGAGATTGGAGCCCGGCTCTACAGACAAAGCTCTTACTCATAAATATACACTCGCAATCAAGTAAAACAGATGTCCACTTCCTCGAAACACATTAATAAGAAAAGAGGAGGAATCAGCGAGCCCGGTCAGCCATGCATATTTAGTTGCCAAGCAGGAAAACCACAGTGACACCACAGAAGAAAGACTTACAGAAAGTGGCCTACATGGATCCACCAACAGTGATGCGGTTAATATGTGAGTTACTGTGTTTACATGTTAATAAGCAAGCTGTTCCCCTCACCCCCACCTTGTCCTTCTTGTCCTGCCGAGCGTAGGGGAAGCAAGGAATGACCGCGGTGACTCTGGACGCCGATGCAATCTTACAGGCATTGATCATGATCAGCAGCTCCATAAGATTGTCGTTGATTTCGCCACAGCCACTCTGGACGATGTAGACATCTTCTCCACGGACACTCTCTCCTATCTCTACGCTGCAGAAAGACAAAACACAATTACACAAGTCTGAGTCTCCATCACTCAAGATGATAAGTGCACTAGAAATCTATACCCGTCTGCCTGATTAAGAGAGTCTATCTGAGATTGAGCTGATGTTCAATGAGGATCAGACTGTTGACTACTAGAAATCAAACTGAAACGACTGAGTTGCAAGAACCTGGTTGTATTTAACACTGATAAAGAGTTAGAGGCTGATTTTGTTTCTCCTGGGGTCACAAGTCTTCCACTCATCTGGAGTTAAATGTCAATTACATAAACACAGACACCAGAGCCAGCGTGGTGTATTTATGTCAAGGTATAAAAGTGGTTGTGTAATCTTTTTTTGATGTTAACATGCACATAAGTGTATTACAGTATATAACTAACAACAATACATCAAATTTGCGTTATAACAACAATGCAGCACTTCACGCGCGCACATTTACAAGCGGCATGACTCCTCACGTGGCAGAAAAGGCCAGACAGGACGTTTAAAATTAGCATTAGCAGCCACAGTCACGTGCTTAGTACCTGTGCATTCTGGGAAACTGAGTCAGCTGCCTGTGCTACTCGTATTGCGCCAAACGACATGTTGCAAATCATAAAACTACAAACTAAAAAAAAGTACGGTTACCATGTGTTTACCATTCCGTTTACCCTAGCCAAAACATTAAGTGAACGCGTTGCAGTTCGCACTGTAAATAACTCACCAGGTTTCTTGGTTGCTGAATTTTTTGGTGACCACTTTCCCCAGCTCGAGTCCCAGTCGGTCCGCGATCTTCTGCGACAGATCCGGATGCGAGCTACCGCTAAATATTTTTATGTTTGGCATTTTGGGCTGATCCGTGGTGCCTATAGTGTCGGGGTGGCGTACAGTGTTTTATGAAAAACACTGTAAGTTAAAATAATATCTTCTAATTTAATGTTAAGCCGAGGGCCTGGTGCCGGGTATCTCCTCCGTTTCAGGTCTGTCCGCGCAGCAAATGCACTATGTGCCCTGATGACCCCGCCCACTTCGTTAGACACACCCATAAAGTGCGGCGCGGGCCGATTGCGGGGTTTTGATTGGATACAATTCTGTAGGCTGGATGACTGACAGCTAAGCAGACACATCCACGCAACACACCCGGGCCGTTAATGATGCTTCCGTTTACACTTTCAGCCCGACTCTCTCTCTCGTTTTGACTTGTTTTTAATACAGTCGGTGGTTTTGACAGTCGAAAAATTGCTCTACTGAATTTGGTTTAGCGTTAGGAGTGGTTTTAGTTGGTGTTTTCAACATTTATTGCCACCGACAGGACTTACGTTACTGACACCTCAACTGAGCAAAATGCTGTAAGCACTTCTGTTTTACCTTCCATTAAAACAGTAGACCAGGTCCGTAGCGAGCCTCGTGAAAGGGGTGCTTATTTTTTTTCTTAAAAAGTGGACCTTTCTGTAATTATTTGACCCACTTTCTGTTTAATTATGTGATTTAAATACTGCATTTAGTGAGATTTTAAGCACATTTTTGCTGCATTAGCTTGTCGGGTGGTCACGCTTTTTGATGTACCAAAACATTTTCTAAAGATTTAGAATAAAGAAATATTAAAAGGCTAATAATTTTCAGGCTACTTTATGATAAATCACTAGGAGAAAAATTGCAATCTGTTAAAGTTATAAATAAAAAACTACAAAAAAAAGCAAACAGAAAATACATCTTTAAATTAAAGGTTGTAAATGAATCGAATAATTTTTTTAAAAACAAACAGGTGCAACGTGACTAGTGTAATGCCATTCTGCTATAAATGGGATTTTTTTTTTATTGTAATAAGTTCATTACAAAATTTAAATATATTCAGCATTAATTAATATATATCAATGTTTTCTATTTTTTTTTTAAATTACCCATGGCAGAGTTTAATGTAATAGAGTTTGGTATATTTACCTTCGGCCCACCACCCTCAATCAAGACTGGTTTTTGACCCTTCATAAGAAAAAGTATGGGCACGCCTGAGCTAAACTATGTTTCCGTTTTGGCTGAACTATAGCCTGCCTTTAAGTTGAGAGAGATCTTTGAGAAAAACATATTAGTTTAACTAATAGCTCTAGTGGTAAAATTAGTATCATGTGTTCCTATTAGTGCTACTGTCACACAAATCTTCTTTTTTATTTTATGGAAAAGGAGGCTCTGAATTACCAGATTCTAAATTTAAAGTTTGCAGATTAAAACCAAAATTAAGCTACATTTTACTCAAATGCATAAGTTCAGTATTATCATTTAGAGAATTTTTACGCAAGAGAACAAGACATTTAAATTCCTTTTTAGACAGCACAAACAAATCAATCTAAGCACAAAGAGCAACAGCGAAGCAAACAGAGGCTCTGATTTAAAGGGCACCTATGATTAAAATCTACTTTTGTAAGCTGTTCGGACAGAACTGTGTATATGTATAGTGTGTCCACAGACATATTGGAGTGATAGAAACCCAACAAGTCTCTCTTTTTTTTTTAATTGCCTGACGTTATAATAGGATCTAAATCCCAGTGATTTTGAGGCCCACTGCAATTTGACATAGGAATGCGATTTCCCCGCCCACCGAATTGATTGACAAGCGCCATGTTTCTATACACGCTTGTTAAGTGGTGACGTATGAAATACTGTTTCCGGGTCCATGCAGTTACTCATTTGAATTGAGAAAATATTTGTTTATGGCCACTTTTTAGTCCTATCACACATTAAAGAGAATTGTATATAAAATCATAGTACACAACAGTCTCTGGGCTTGCTGCATCACAAATACCAAAATGTTAGCAATTTATTAAAAAAATCACTTTCTGGTCATCAGATATTGGGCACTATATAGATATATACATACATACACACACACACATATATATATATATATATATATATATATATATATATATATATATATATATATATATATATATATATATATATATTGCAATCATGATTTTCTAAAGTATTAGTTAGCTTTGTAAACATTTATTATTACCATTTGTTGAGTCTCCCGATACAGTTTGATAGTGCGCTTGGACCCAGAAGCTGCTTCGTATGACGTCACACTTTGCGGACAATAAAATATACACATGTCTACAGAACATTTGATTTGCAAATAAACTGAGTTTAAAATATTTGTTACAACCCTCTGTGGTTTCTATAAGTTTCAAACGTTTTTAAAACAGCATGTTTGTAATAAAGACAGTAAAATCACTATGTAATTCTTAACCACTATAATCACCACGGGACACTTATGTGTGTGCGTGAGACTCAGCATTTCGGAAAGGCTTGAATAAACCCCAAATACATACAATAAACTTACTTGGTATTTTTGACTAATGAGCTGATTTCAGCTTCATCCGAGTTTGTCTGTCACTGACTGCTGTTTATCTGACATAACGCATGATAAGAAGCAAACACGCACATGGGAACGGTGGGCAGAGAGAAGCAGCTCATTTGCATTTCAAGCCACAGGTTACAAAAACAGCTGCACTATTGACCTTATTCTTCAATGTGGAAGTGTGCTCGTTTTGTGATTGTTTTTGAACTTCCGATTCAGTTGCCTATGAGAGAAATGACTAGGAATAATAAACGGCAGAAAACGATCAAAATACTTGCTCTTCAAACAAGTGTGTTCATGACTATACAGACAAAGTAGAATATTATAATGAGAAAAGATCAGTTTGCAACATCAAACAGCAAAACCAGCTGTTTTAATGTCTAAAAATGAATGGAAGAGAATGAGACTGGAAGTCGAGCCAAAAAAATTTGAATGGCTGCGCCCGCTCATACGCAAGGAATAAGGTGAATAGCAATCATCAAAAACAGCTACACTGTAGTCAGACACCAAAATGGGCAGATTCTGGAGGTGATAATAAATTATCTGATGGGTATTTTGCACTGGAACTTTGCAGACTCATTCTGGAGACACCAAAGACTTATCTTACATCTTGTCAAAGGGATAAAATAGGCGCCCTTTAAATACGTTATAAAAATAAGACAGTAGTGAACAAGTGATCAAAAGCTCTTTTAATTAATATTTATTCCATAAACATGATTACAAAACTCAGCAAGTTACCAATATTACATTTGTCACCATACAGGCTTGATCACAAATATTTCAACTTTTGTGACAGATACAACAAAAACAAAATACTAGAATCCTTTACATGAAAATCTATAAAACAGCAATGAGATCACAAATTAGTGTTTATTGTTCCACTGTCTGTTTTCATGGTTTCTTTTTTTAATGTAATCTTTAAATTAATATATATTTTTACTAGAGCACAACACTCTTACAACAAGATTGGTCCAATTACAAAAACTCTCAACAAAGAGTCACAGCTTGCTCTCCTTCTCTCTCCTTTACAATAGTTTTTTATTTATTTTTATAGTATTTTCAATTTTTGGTTTTAAAACAAACAAACAAAAAACAAATAAGAGAGAGAGAAAGGAAAATTAAAAGAAAGAAAACATCATGGCAATTAGCAACCTTTTCACTCGCGGAAAAGGGAAAAGAACGAAGCCACAGTAAGAACGACCTCACATCACTTTCTAAGAAAAATATACACTTAGAAAATATGTTACAAATTGGCACAATGAAAAATATACAGGTCATCATTTTTTTTCCTACATCAAGAGAGTTCGTTGATAATCCGCCTGGCGAAGATAGACCAGGCAGTAGAAAGTAGTTGATTTTTTTTCCTTGATGATGAAAAAAGGCAAAAGTAGTTACAAGTAATGCAGTGTCAAATAAATCATCAAAATAATACTTCCAACTTGACAATATAATACATTCATAAATAGGGCACGATTAAGTTTTTGATATGCCTGTTTTCACTTTACATGATGCACTTATAGGGGAATAACACTGTTTCGGAAATGATATAAATATGCATGTGCTATAAAAGTTCACTCTATTCTCGAAATCTGAACAAGAGCACCCGGCACTGGCATCACAGATGTCCTGCAGGTGTAACAACAGTACAGCAGGGGGCAGCAGAGGGAATGAGAGATGTGAATGCAGTTGGGTTCCCTGAGTCACGGACCTGAACCAACTGCGATACATCTCCATTCCCTCGGCATGGGGGAAAACAATTATATTGGAAAACAAACCTAAAATGAGTTTCACCGACTACTTTTCTGGTCTTTTGCCTGGTGAGGCTGATTTGCCTCAAATTAATTCATTCAAAAATCAAGAGGTTTTTAGAGGAGCTCATTTCTGATTCGCATCACCAGCTGTGGAACCCCACTCATCACCTGCACCTGCTTTCTTCAACATTTTCCCCAATAATCTAACCACAGATCAATCACAGCATCGTCTACAGCATGTGAACTCTGAAAAAGGAGGGAATTGTTCTCAAACTAAATGAATGTAGTGTCTGACAACTCAAAGTGATCATAAATACAAATAAAAACTTGATTCCAGGGAGTCGTACAAACCAAAATCCTGCAGCAAATGTAGTAAACAGTACATGGGGTAACCAAGTTGGCATCTTTCCCTCTTTTATAACACAACAAATAACATTCCAACAGCAATAGAAAAACAATGGTTTTGAGATCAGGTAAGAAAAAACAGGCGAGTCAGAGAAAGTAATAATACAGGGGATCAGCATTCACAGCACAAATCCATATCATGTTTTAAATGCATGCACATCACTAGCAACAAATTAGAAAAACCTTCAAAAAAGATTTGGTCCGGATCTTAACTGGTTAAGGGTGTAAAAATTCATTCGAGGTACAGAGAAATAGATTTGCTAAACTAGAAACTCGGGGAAGTAAGCAAGTTAGAATGCATTATATGTGTGGTTATAAGAAGGAATGATCATTTTCTTACCTTGTTAACACATGAACAGTGATCTTTTACCATCCAGAAACTGATTGGAATGAAAGGCAACCAATGATTTTCTCTGCCATTAAGCACTTCGGCTTCCTCCCTCTAATTCTTTCAAGCATCTCTCGTTTCTTGCTGCTAATCTTGAACGAGCCAGGTGTGTAAAACATAGAAAATAATCCAACAACATTTTTTTTTGATTGTTGAGATGACTCCTCGCCTGTAGCTGTTTATACAGATGTGATGCAACAGGAGTGAATCTCAGATTAACAACTCCCCCGCCCCCACCCCACCCCAAGCACACACTCACGCTCTTCAATCACTGCCACGTTATAAAACAGCAAGTATTTATGTAGATAAAAATGTCTGTACATTTAATTGTTCATAGTTTGGCACATTTAATTTGAACATGTCTGATATAATCTTGTTTTGTAAATAGTGCATATGTTTGTGTACAACAGCATTTTGATACTGGCAGGAGGAGATTCACTGGAGAACAGATGAATGAACCTCCTTTTCACAAGTTATAAACAAACTAAAATCTCTTTTGAAATTTCAGAACCTCAGAAAACAAGCGCATCTTATTCGAGATGCTTTCTTTCAGCTTGTCAAAGCCCAATGTTCTGAGGGGTTGGCACAGAAATGAGGGGAAATCGATTCTTAGCACAGAATACTACACATGACCTTTGACCCCTGAACAGAAGGCAACCATTTGCTGAGAGACAGAGCAGGGCGCTGGGCTCGGTTTAAACCACGGTGCTGTGGCACTGATTTAACACATACAGTGTTATAGCTGCAACGGAAAACAAAAAGACAAAAAAAATGTATATTTAGATCAACACCACACAGAAACAGAATCTTCAAGGCATTTCCTTCTTCAGAAACAAACAAAACACAAATAAAACAACCAAATATTTGTCAAATAAAAATGAAACAAAGCAGCAATGGTGAGTAGGGTGCAGCCATGACAGTGAGACTTCAGTCAGTCTAGTAGGTAGTTTAGCAGGGCTGACATGCAGGATGTGCCTGCCTTCCAATGGGTCAGGCAAAGGATTGTGGGTAAAGTCAGTGCCATGCAGCTCTGAAATGTGGAAAGGATTTTAGGAGGATTTGGCAGGGTGCGAGGGAAGGGAACGGAGCAAAAGAAGGGGCACATTGCAGAGAGAAAATATTACCTCCGTTTCTCGACCAAAGTGGTCAATGCTACTCCTTTTACATCCCTTTTGCCCGCTAAGAGTTCCTCACGGGCAAATTTAGCACTGGTTTTGTGACGGTACATTTTTTTGTGGGCTGGGCGGTGTGGGAGTGGGAGGCAGTCCAATCCGAGGGTAGGAAAAAATCCTGGAGGGAGAAGTTTAGGCAGTGTTTTACCACTACCACGACCAGCTCCTTTCTTCCCTCGACCTCCGCCTGAGGCACCTCCTCGCTTTTTAAGGTCAGCGGCACTACCCAGAATCTTCAGTGTCTGGCTCTGAAGGGCATGTTGACCTGGTGACAGGCAAGGCCCCCAAAGAGGTTCCACAGAGGCCCTCATGAAGCGCTGTACCTCAGCCATGCCAGACACAATATTGGACAGGATGTTTGATGGTTCCTGGAATTCCCGTTGATCATCGTTTGACACACCCCCAGCAATAGGCCACTCCCCTTGAGCTCCCATCAAGCTAAGCGATGGGGTGGGGGATGAAGCTCTACTTCCTGACCCTCCGCTACTTTTGGCAGCTTTTCCCTCTAGCAAGGCTTTGATCTTTCGCACAGATCGAGAACCTTGACGTGGGAGCTTTGCTTTCTCTCCTTTTACTGTTTTAGTGGTTTTGGTCTTTTTAGGGCCTTGTCCATTTTTCCCACCCTTTTTTGATGAACCTTTGTGATCCCTTAGCCCCACTTCTTCCTCTGCTGTGTTGAAAGAGTGTATCTGAAGGAGATGTGGGTTTCCCTTTTGATTAAGCTGTGGCACAGCTCCACAGTTCCATTGCACATTTGCCTCTGCTGCCTCTGAGAACTCTCCAACTTTTCCACAGTTCCCCAGCAGCTGTGGGGAAGAGTTAGGCGTGTCTGGTGGAGACATCTCAGATAGCGATGAATGACGGAACTTGTCAGGGGTAAAGTTAGAGATATCCAGAAGGTCAGTGGACTCTCGAAGTGGAGCAACTTCTTCTAGACTTTGCTGTAGGACAAGATGTGGGCTGCAATGCGGCAAGAAGCCATCATTGATCTCACTGATCTCCTCTTCCCTCTCCCTTTCTCCCTCTCTCAGGCTGAGCGAGCTGTAATTGCTAGAGGTAGCAGAAAGTGACCCCAGGGAGTTAAAGCTAACTAGTCGCCCTACACCACTGTCACTTCGAGACCCAGTCGGACTCAAGCCATAATCAGCATCAGGTTGGGACTCTTCATATGATACCCTGCACCCTGACAGAGAAACCTGCCCATAGCCTGCGACATTCGTACTATCCCCAGCTAACACAGGCAATGGAGTGGGAAAGGCCGATGGCACCATAGGTGACTGGGTCGGGATGTCTGGGGAGAAGGGCAACTGGTCAGCAGATGGTTGTGATGGCCATGAAATGGGCTGGTTAGGTTCAGTAAGGTTTGGCTCCACATAATGTGTGCGGTGAGGCCCGTGGTTCACAGATGGAGGAGAGTGGGGTAGCTCTGATTCAGAGGGAGGAGAGAGAACACAGCTTTGGACTGGCTGTAATGTGGTGTTCTGCAGCCCTGGATGGAAATAGGTGATGCTAGCAGTGCTCGATGACTCAGAGGCTTCAAGAAGTGTCTGCAAGTATCCCCCTGGGAGGAGTTCAGCATTTCCATTAGTCTCTGTAGCAGTTGGTGTCAAAGTGCATTTTTCAGGGTGGTTACTGGAGGTTTCATTTGTGACATTACAGTCCAAAGAGTTACTAAGGTTTTCTGGTAAACATGGGCTATACTGCTCAATCTCAGAGGCTTCAGGGACTTCCTGTGTCTCAGCTTCTTTCAACTTTTTCAACCGTAGTCTTGCTTCACTTTTAAATTTCTTTATCTTTCCTGTTTTACCTGCCTTTCTTCTTTCCTCCCTCTCCTGTGTTCTGCTTTTAGCCCTGGCAGTGTGTGTAATTGAGGTAATCTCCTCTTTTGGTTCCTCTGTGCTTTTCAGTGATTCCGTCCCCTCTAGCTGATTGTTGATAGGGACCACTATAGTGTGGCTGGGAAGGGAATTCTGTACTGCATGGATCTGCTGGATCCTGAGTCTGGCCATCCTGTGCTTGCGTTTGGGTTTAGTGCTTGGTGGTCTTTTGCAGCCATTGAGACGTTTATTTGTTTCTGCAGCTCTCAATCTATTTTGCTCCTGCTGCTCTTTTTCTCTTGCCTCCCAGTATGCTTTTAACGGTGCAAGTCTCTCATAGTGTAGGAGAGCATTTGGACTCAGACAGACAACAGCAGGTGATGGTTCAACTCGTCCCAGCCGCACTCTCATATGCCTCTGTCCTTTGAACCGATTAATGATTATGTATTTAATGATAACAGGTGGGTCCTTCCTATTGGACCGCCGCCTCTTCTTCGGGCACCAGTCATCATCACGCTCCTTTTTTACACCAGCAGGCTGTTTCTCACGTTTTTCTGCATTTTTCTCACTTTCTATAGAGTCCACATCGTACAAATAGTCTTCTCGGTAGGCCACCTTCCTTTTGGCTCGGAGACGGTAGCTTAGCTGGCTGGAGGAGCTAGAGTTTTCTCTGGATAAGCAGCCATGTCGGAGGGAGAGCCCATGGTCTGGGGAGCCCGTGCAAGAGCTGTCATCACTAAATTCACCAGAATCTTCCGGAGAGTTACTGAGGTCAAAAAGAAAGTTACTCTCTGGGCTAATAGTGGGGTTCACATGGTCATCAGCTTTAATAGCAACAGACTGGTCTGGTTTCTCTTTTGGCCCCTCTTTTCTACTGCAAGGTAAACTGGGAAAGAAACCTAGCTGAGACTCGTTCTGTAAGGCAGACTCAGTCCTCTCCTGCACTCCATCCTGATAGGACTCGTAGCGTATTTTGAGTGAGCAGACATCAGTACTAAGTGATGTCTCTTCCTCTTGAAACATGTAATTCTCCACATCTTCTTCACAGAACAGGTTGACTGCAAGTTCACTGCGAGAACATAAATCCAACAGCTCCATACGGCTCTCACTGATGAGAGTCTCTAGACAGCTCCAGTCCTGTGCTTCCTCTCCGAGACCTTCGTATATGCTCCTGGATGCAGGATCCTCATCTGATTCGCTTTCCTGCATTGACCTCCCTTCCTCAGCCCCTTCATTGGTTACAGCTGGATTGGCAGGGCCGCTGAGCAGCTGGTCAGATAGAACCTGGTCACCATAGCGACCTGCGCTGGGGGCGGGGCCAAGGCATTGTAAATTGATGCTGGCAAAGCTGAGTACGGACTCACAGGATTCCGGTTCCGTCTGATTTTTGGGGATCAGACAGCTAAGGCAGTCTCCACCCCTGGAGTCCATGTTAGAGAGGGATGACCGGTCACAGGTCTGTGGCACAGACCAGGGCGTCACAGGTTTGGAACAGGGCACAGAAGAGAGAGATGATAGGGAGGAAAGAGAGGAGAATGAAGAGAGCGAAGAAAGAGAGGTGGTGTTGGAGACAGTCCCATCATGCAGGTCAGCTGGGCTAAGAGGACCTTCAGAGGTCTGACTTTGGCCACAGAGGGAGGGCAGGGACAGCACAGCAGGAGCAATGTCATCGCAGCGCCTCAGATCTTCTGACACATCTGCCAACGGGTCATGTGGTTCTAAAAATAAAAAAGCACAAAGATTTTGACAAGTTGAGAAGTTTTTACTGACAAATACCTGTAAATGTAGGTATACAGAGATATAAAGTCATTTTTTTAAATAATGTGTAATTTTAACAATAAAAAGACATAACATTTAGTATAATAGTAACATGGTAACAAACAAATAATTGTGTAAATAACTCCTACCATTTTCACTGGCATCTCCTGGGCGAGGGCTGTGATCTGCCCCTGAGAATCGGGACTCCTGTAGAACATCCATCAGTCTGAGCTGAATCTCTCTCTTACTAACATAATTATCACTGTCCAGCCTGTAGAAACACACAAAGACACACACACAGTAAAGGCTAAAGAAAATCTCTTTTAAAATCTAGCAGCACTATCTACAAATCTGAAAAAATGTTTTAAAATAATCCCTTAGCAGCAATCTCGATGTGACAGATTAACCGAGAACTTAATAGTATATTTTTAAAGGGGTCATGACATGATAAATAACATTTGCATTTATCGTTTGACACATAAGTGGTCTGTGTGGCATTAAAACATGCTGTAAGCTCCTTGAAATGTTCTCTTCATAAACAAAACATTTATTCAGTTAAGCTTTAATAATGGCTGGTCAGGATAGAAAGTGTCATGCGATGTCTCAAGAGGCACATGTATTTGCATATAGCCTGCTTCCAGAGCCCACTTTGATGAACAGCTCATCTCACCATAAGCCCCGCCCATTGACATTCAATCACTGACATACTTTTCCAACAAAGAGAAAAAATAGAATAAACATATAATAATAATAATTATTATTATTATGATAATAAAAATAAATAACGGCGATGCAGTGGCGCAGTAGTGCTGTCGCCTCACAGCAAGAAGGTCGCTGGTTCGAGCCTCGCCTGGGTCAGTTGGCATTTCTGTGTGGAGTTTGCATGTTCTCCCTGTGTTTGCGTGGGTTTCCTCCGGGTGCTCCGGTTTCCCTCACAGTCTAAAGACATGCGGTACAGGTGAATTGGGTAAGTAAAATTGTCCGTAGTGTATGAGTGTGAGTGAGTGTGTATGGGTTTCCCAGAGATGGGTTGCGGCTGGAAGGGCGTCGGCTGCGTAAAAAAAATGCTGGATAAGTTCATTCCGCTGTGGCAACCCCAGATTAATAAGGGGACTAAGCCAAAAAGAAAATGATATGAAAAATGAAAATAAATAACTAGGCTTGAGGAGGGTGGTTGCTGAGCTTGAGGTGCTACAGATCTCCATAGACACTGGAGAAGAACAGTAGTATGAACATATACCATCAAAAGGGTGTTAATATGACTTTTGTGTCCTCATATACAGGAGAGTACACCCACCTAATACTTGACATCAAAAGCCAGTACCAATTAGAATGAACATTCAGACAAATTTTGCTTTGACAAATTCAGTTTAAGCAAATTGTTTGGATCTCTACACAAACTTCAGAAGGATCCCAGCATTAGTAACAAGTAGATTATTTATTTTTAAGGGCGTTTGTTTTTCTAGATTGGGTCGGGGATTTCGTTTTTGGAGGCATTTGACTGCAAACCAGGTACAAATTGTTTTGTAAACGAGGCATAATCTAATTGAGAGTTGGCAAAAAATAAAAAATAAATTGATAGATGAAGTCAGCTCCACATTGCAAACCTTAAGAAAACAGTTTAATAATGGTTTTATATTGACAAATCCTGTAAAAACACTTACTATCTGCAATAGTGATACTGTGTCCTATGCAGTAACATCAGCCAATCAAAACAGTGACCATTAACTTACAAGGCTAAAATGAAGTAACCCTAAAAAACAGGTAATTTCCTGTTAGTCATTTTAATAAACTGTATTTTTCTGAATTTAAGAGTCAGTTTCTGTTCCTTAAATAAAAAAGACAACCGGAATTCTCAGAAACTGTGCTCCTACAAAGTCAAACAGAAAATAACGGTAGTTTTTTTTAGCAAACTATTCTTTTCAATAGCTAAAATGATTAAAAACGATTAACTGTTCATTTAATAGCCAAAGGTCCAGAAAAACGCAACATAGGCTCATTCTAAAAACGTAGCCCTATATCCAGTTCTGGAGATCGCGAATTATGTAGCCAGAATTACGTATGGCTGCATTTCCTCTTAAAACGAATGCTACGGGGCAGTATGATGCTGTACCTTTTTACACTTACCAGCTAACTGATTATCTACGTATGGATGAATTTCCCACTGTTAAAAGTTTGTCTAGTTAGCTCGCCATGACTTAAGATGCAGAGAGGGGTTGACCACAATGACAGAGTTCAAGTCCAGTGAAGAATGGTTCCTAAAATCTGGCTTTGCTTTTTCTGGATTACTCTTTAAAACTGTTGGTTGGGTGTAGGGAAGTGGGTGGACGGGTCAATCTGTGCTTTTTAAAACACTATTGGTTGGGTTTAGGGATGGAGGAGGGTGGGTCAGTCGATCGATCATTCAGTCAGTCAGTCAACAGCGGATTTACGTGGGAACAGCAGCCACGAACGGCACTCTCAAGTAAAATTTGAGATCTCAAAAAGTGTACACAGCGGCCTTTGGTGGATTTACACGAGAACAGCAGGGGCCTCATGTACGAAGACTTGCGTTGAAATCATACTAAAACATCAGATGTATGAAACACTGCGTACACGGAATCCCACGCATATTCTCTTTGTACATCTGAATTAACGTGAAACTGAGCGCACATGCACGAGCGCAAAACGCCTCCCTGCCTCCACCCCTGTGTGAATATGCTAACGACTCTACTTTGGCAAAACCAAACTAAAAAGCAATGGCAAAAGCAAGCAAAAAGAGAAACTTTGAAGAGAATGGGAATTGAAGGTGCTGCTATCAGAGGTAGACCGGAGAAAAACTGTGTTATTTGCAAGTTTGTCTTCCGGAATTAATGACAAAAGAAAAAATAGAGTGGGAGAGTTTAGCTGATGCGGTTGACGCAGTTGGGTCTGAACATCACACTGTGAGTGAATTAAAAAAGAAATGGTCCGATGTAAAGATGTAAAATTTTGTAGCGTCTATAGCAGCGTGAGTGGCGTAGCTCGTAAAGCGCATGGCAACATGTTTTGACACGTTCGATCATGGACGAACACAGCTTCTGATGAACTCATTCTTCTTTTTACCCCCACTACATATCAGATTTTGCCTACTCTTCATCACGAGGAAGACAAGTAGGAATCATTAAGTGTGTGTATTATGTTAAGCGCATTTGAGCATCACATATTATTTGCACATTTTTTAAATGGAAATGATTTTGATTCATCCAAATTCGTCTTCAGATTAAAGACCTTTATAGCAATGTGCGTTCAGTCGATCGATCGGATTACATTGGGAAAACCGGCGATCACTGCAAATAACGCTTTAATGTTTGGTTGGTTAACTGCATGGTATGAAAACTAAATCTGCTAGACATGCGGATGATCCCATCCCATGCAGCTGCCATTGCACGGCTCAAAGATACTTTGTAGTGTGCAATCTAACATAATTGCCTCTAGGAGTCACCAATGTAAATAAAACAAACGCACACAAGAAATGTACGTACGTCAGACACGAAGTTGGCGTGAACCAACGCACACTCACGTTTATTTCATCGTTAGTAAATCTAAACATGAGCGTGAAATCTGGCGTACCAACGTTTTTGTGCGTACACATCGTTGATACATGAGGCCCCAGGTGCGTATGGCACTCGCGATATAAATTTGAGATCTCAAAACGTGTACAGCGGCCTCTGGAGGATTTACGCAGGAACAGAGGCGCGAACGGCACTCGCGGATAAATTTGAGATCTCAAAAAGCATACAC
Source organism: Danio aesculapii (assembly GCF_903798145.1). Taxonomy (NCBI): domain Eukaryota; kingdom Metazoa; phylum Chordata; class Actinopteri; order Cypriniformes; family Danionidae; genus Danio; species Danio aesculapii. The sequence continues at coordinate 24,379,980 of NC_079439.1, read as the reverse complement.
AGTGGCCGCTGTTGGATTTACGTGAGAACAGCAGGCGCGAATGGCTCTCGCGAGAGAAATTTGAGATCTTAAAAATGTACACAGTGGCCTCTGGTGGATTCGTGAAAACAAAAACGTAGCTCCTGGGACCTATTTTGCGATCTCCAGAAATGTATATAGCGCTACATATTCAGAATCAGCCTGGGTTCAGCTTCTCTAAGTTCAAAACAGAAATTTAAATTCCTAATAATTCATAAGTTAATTTATTCTTCATGCTAACTATGGCTCTTCTCTCTCTAGTACTTCCACAATTTGTGTCCCGTTTTCACCTTTTTGTGCATCTCTCTCTTTCACACATCAGTATTACAGTCAGTTGTATTGTTTTACATCATTCTGTCCTCCGATTGCCCTTCACTGTGAAGTACAACTTTTGAGGATGTGAAAGAAATGAAAGAGCTTTATAACAGCAGAGAAACAGAAAAGAAAGAGCGCTTTCTCTCTTACCCGAGGCTGTGTGTGCATGTGTCTGAAATGTGTGCCATATATGTAAGTAAAAAGACATGCAGTTTTTTATTTAAATAAATATACAAACATGACAGAGCTGCAAATGCTGTAGGGAGAAATGCTGATCTCTAGTACCTTTGAAGTGTTCCCACGAGGTAGATTTACATAGAAATTCACAACTGACCTATTGAAGATTTATGAATTACACAAGAGTATTGAAACTGTTGAGTGGGCATCATGTGTATTTCAGTGACTATGATTACAGCTCTGAATTAGAAGTATAATATCAATTTATATATACAGTGCTGAACATATATAAGTACACCTCTCACAAATCTATCTTTAAATTCAGATTTTTAATAGGAAGCTTGACAATGTTATATTTGTGCATATCCATTAGATAAGTCAGTACTAAAATCAAATCTGGATAATAACTTACGGTAATGGTCCAAAAACTAGTACACCCAAATTTATATGTTATAAAAAAATATTAAATACAAATTTATAAAAGAGAAAAATTAACACAAGCAACAAAAAAAAAAATTTATTTAAATTTTGTAGGTTGTAATTTATTTTTTTTGCAATATTTTGCTTGAATTTAACTGTATTATCTTTCTTTTTTTAAAAATGTTTGGTGACTAAAATATTATTTAAATAAATATATATGTTTAATAAATTTGTTTTGTTTAAATGCACCACAATACATTGCCTATATTCACTGAGAAATGGATACAAATATTCATTTTTTAAAATGGGGTGTACACAACTATGCTGAGCACTGTAGATAAAATAAATGGTTTAACCGTATTTTTTAAAATCTAAATGTTAATATCACTGCACTGTAAAAAAAATCCTGGTTGCCTTAAATTTTTAAGCTTAATCAAATTAAACGTATGAGTCCATTGAACTTATGTTGTTAAACTGACTTAAAATAGCTTGCATAACTTTTAAAATTAAGTTAGAACGTGATTAACTTAGTTTAATAAGTTACAATGAACTAAAAAGATATGTTGTCATGACTAATTGATCATATCATTTTTTACAGTGTGGGGATTCCAAATTAAACTAAAATATAATTCTGCAATACCTAAAGTTTGTGATATAAAAGTCTTGTCTTATTTAAAAATCACCATAAATTTAAGAGATAACTGTAATAAAAAAGGAAAATCGGAATAAACACTGTCTCTTCACTCACTAAAACGAAGATGAATGCCTATAACTACACAATACCTAAATTAATCTCCTCTTTCTATGCAGTGTTGATGGGTCATGTCTCACCATCCACACTATATGTAATAGTAAAATGGGATAAAGAATTAAAGACTAAAACTTCAGAAGCAGACTGGTATGATATGTGGGAAATTGTTAAAATTATAAGGTTCTATCTGACATTTTTGTCAAAATTGAGTTGAAATGACAACTTATTTACATTATGTGATGTTTTTTTTTTTTTTTATAAGCGTGTACACTTTAAGACTTTTTATTTAAAAAAACAAAAAAGGTTTTATCTACAATGTCAAACTCTAGCTTGACTCTATAACATTCTTTCTGTGAACCAATCAGCATTTCGACTCCACGCACGAGGACCAATCACGATCAGCTTTGTTTGTCATTCCACCGACCTGCTCTATTGACAGCCGGAAAGACAGGAAAAAAAACACTAAATCAGAGTCGACTAAATAATGCCGCACCACACAAAACTGAGAAGAAACCTGAAAAGATGTGTAAATGTGCTGATTTAGAAGCATTTTTAACATTTAGATAAAATGTTACATTTTGAAAAAGCAGCAGTTATTAAAAAATGTACCATATATTAAACGTGAAACATTTTTATATGTATATACAGTATATAGTCTGTGAAACATTTTCAGTGTTTATTAAACTAATTTGATCATTGTCTGTTTTCTTTTAAAGTCTTTAAATTTGATATTAAGCCATGAAGGGTGAATACTTCCTATAATTCATGATGCATTTACAGTAATTCAATAAATATAATTCAATAATTCATATAAAGCATACAATTCAATAAATATTACCATATTAATTACATAGAATTAACATCTGCACTGGACAAAATATTTTGCACAGCCTATGTTTAATTTGAAAAAGAAAAAGTATACATCCTAAAACATTAAATAAACGTTTTAGAAAGCAAAAATGTAACTTTCTGAAACATCAACATATTTATATTAAACACCAATTTGTATTTTTTTAAAATAAATTAATAAACAGACTGATTGTATTTGTTGATAAGTTATGCTTCAATGAATGATCTGACAGATAAAACCTTATAATTCCAAGTGGGAAATGACTTTTCAGAATTAGAAGGTTCTATCTGCATTTGCCCTGTTTTTTCCCCCCAATTTGCAAATTGAAAAGAATTTTGATCATTTACATTTAGGGTATATTTAGGATCTCTGTCATGTTAACGTATGAAAGAAAACTGTTACACACATATTTGTTTGCTATATGGAATGCAAAAACTTTGAAGCTCAATATCTCATTACTTGCATTCACTACTTACTTGTATTTTTTTATATATTTATTATCTGTTTTTGTCCTGTCTCTGTAATCCTGTTGCACTGTAGAAGCTCTGTCACGAAAACAAATTCCTCGTATGTGTGAACATACCTGGCAATAAAGCTCTTTCTGACTCTGATTCTGATCTCAAAATCATTTAGAAGGCAGACAGAACCTTATAATTCCAAGGCGACGAAATACACCACAGTACCCTTAGTTCACAAGTTTGGAGGGAATTTTCCTGGAAACGCTTCATACGCTTCTTTATAACACCCAAGATTAAAAGCAAACAGACCTCCAGACAACAAATGTGCTGGAGACAGTGTGGGCAGGCAGAAGCAGATCATACTCGCATCTTCTGGAGCTGTGGGAAAATTCAGCCGTTTTGGGATTACGTGCAGATTGTGATTTCTGAGGTGTTTGGATAAAGAGTTCCTAGGACTGCATTATTTTTGTTTATAGGAATTATTAGAGACATTGTCCACAGAGGTGACCAATATTTGTGTAAGATTCCTCTTGTGGCATGCAAAAAGACTAACAAGGAAGTTGCTTAAAGACTCAGTGTTAAAACGCAAGCAGTGGTTTGAGATCATTTGAAGAAATTCAGGTAAAGGAAAGAAACACTGACATTTATTTTGAGGATGAAAACAAATATTTCAGGAATGTTTGGGAAAAATGGTAGATATATAAGGAATATAAAGACATCCTCATTTAAGTGAACGGTAATTGGAAGAGACATAGCAATCTTATGCATTTACATGCAAGTTTATGTGGTGTGTATAGATATTTACAGTGCTCGGCTTAAATGAGTACACCCCATTTTGAAAATTAATAATTTATCCATTTCTCAGTGAATCAATGTATTTGGTGCATTTAAACATTTAAACAGATATATTTATTACAATATTTTTAGTCACCAAACATATTTGGAAATTGTAAGATAAAACAATTAAATTCAAGCAAAATATTGCAAAAATAAATGACATCCTACAAAATTCCAACTAATTTTTTCCATTTTATTTGCTTTCTTGATTTTTGCTCTTATTTAAATTAGCATGTAATATTTTTCTCTAACGTGCTAGTTTTTGGACCGTTATCATAAGTTATTTTGTTAGATAAGCTCTAGATTTGGCTTCAGTACTGACTAATCTAATGTATATGCACAAATATAATATTGTATAGCTTCCTATTAAAATATGAATCTAAAAGAGAGATTTGTGAGGAGTGTACTTACAGTATATACAGGGTGTGAATTATACATTGACGATCGGTGGAGTCATGCTTTTTGATTATGTTTGGTAATACGCCTCAGTGAACCAAATTTATACATTTAATTCAATTACATCTAATTTATTTATCAAACTTGTTATTGTTTTCAGTGCTTTGAGGGATATTGAGTGGTTCTCAATGACATTTGCAATATTAAATAAACCTATTAAGGGATGACCAGGAACGACTGCACGTACTTTTTATTTTACTGTTTAACTTCCATTTGCAACTGTATAATAATATACAAACTATGCATCTAATTTTACGGACACCTACAGTACAAATGCTTATTTTCTAAGAAACATTTTGTGAACACTTATGCTGTCTGTTGGTGCTCTAGATTTGCCAGTTTTTTTGGCGCAGACATACATTCACAATGGTATGGACCATTACAGGGGTGGTCAAATGTATATTGAAGTTATCTATTATTACTTAAGATACAGATCAGAGCAAACTATTTCTTAACTATTAAAGGGCAGAACCCCCATACGTCTTTTGTTGACATCCTTGAGGGGAAATGAAGCGTTAATTAGGGTGGGTCTGACCCCCTCAAACCCCCCTGTATTTGCACCCTGCTTATATAAGCTGAACACTACAAGTATGTGTTAAGTTACTTTTTTGTAAAAAAAACAAACTAAATAATTTAACCATAAAAAAATCACTATGAAACAGTTTGCCGGGATAATTCCAGAATATAACATGCTTAGACACAGTTGTTGGCAGAAATCCAAACAAGAGAAAAATTCCACTACAGCACTTTTGAACACCATTTTACACACCACAATTCATTCTCCAGCATGTACTGCTTTCCAGATAAGGAAATGTCTATGTAATGATGTAGGATTTACTATTTCCAAACCAGTAACAGTGTGAGAAAAAGCCCAGGGCTGTTCTGGGAACTGTATGGCTGGGCTCATTCTTGCCATCTTTGCAGACAGAGAGATAGAGAACAGGGCAGTGGCACTGTCTGCAAACTGCTTTTATTAAAAACTAAATTAATATTTATTCAGCTTCAACATCCACCCAAGAGACAGACAATGGAATTACAGGAGAGAGAGAGCGAGAGAGAGAGAGAGAGAGAGAGAGAGAGAGAGAGAGAGAGAGAGAGAGAGAGAGAGAGAGAGAGAGAGAGAGAGAGAGAGAGAGAGAGAGAGAGAAATATAGACGCATAAAAGAGAATGAGAAACAGAATCCATTTCGGTGTGAGTTTGTTTGATCTTTTTTCAGAGATAAATACATTTACTGCAGTCTGTCCTTGGTCAATCTGTCAGACAAGCAACCAAAATATAAAGCAGTCAGTCATATGGTCACTGATAGCATGACTGTACACTGACTGGCAACGAAAGCTTTAAGCACTGACTGCAGTCTGTGTGGAAAACCAACAGCCTCTGCGTCCACTCGATTGACTGCTTCGTCTATTGATAGATTCTGGTGGCAGAAGCTGTGCACGAGAGAACTTCGGCTCTGTTATCATCACCCCGCCATCAAAGAAACTTCCATAACAGCAACCCAGCACAGGTGTCCGGTGACCGACAGGTCCTCCATAGTCTAAACACGATGACATCTAGAGCCTGAAAGACGAGCACGCTTTCAGCATCTCGGATAACCTGGAGAATTTACATTATTCAGAGAGACGTAACAGGTTTGAGTCCAGCCTTAATTATTGAAGGCCTGGTGCGCTATGATACGCGCCCTGCTATTCTGCATCTCCAATCGCCAAAATGCCGCATCGGTCGCAGGCGCTGAGCCGCGCGCGCCAACGCGGAGGACAGGAAAATGCGTAAAACGCCGTAGAGAATATCGCCACATGACAGTCAGTGTTTCTGCTATCTGTGAACGAGTGCGCATGTAGCTGTGGCCTTGGCTTGGGGGGGGATGTTGTGTAAAAAGAATGAAGAGAGAGAGAGAGAGGGAGAGAGAGAGCGTGGATGTGTTTGCCTCACGTATTCGTCATGAGCACCAATGCTCTCCGTCCCTTCAAACGATGGCCTGCGGCTCATGGCTTTCGCAGGACACTGAGCATCATCTCTATGGCACACACACACACACACACACCTGTGCAATATGGACGCATCATGACAGCTGACATTCGCTCCACCATTTCTCCCCATTGCAGCGTTTGACGCGCGTCACACTGGCCCACTCACCGCATCACGCACGCACACAAACACGCACAGCCTACTCACCTCCCGTTACACCCGGGCCGCGCGTCCCGCCCGCTCTTAAGCCTCCGTTTGGTCGATCGGCGTGTGGACTGCTGTCATATGTTGTTGTTGTTGTTGTGTTTTTGTTAGCCTCTTCAATGCAGCGCCCTCATCATGTTTGCCCCGTCTCGCGAGCCCGGACTGCCTCCCCGGTAGCAGCAGGTGGACGCACCTCTCGCGCCTCGGAGCCCCTCTACCACTCCATTTTATCCCCTCGCGCTCCAGGGTCTCCAGGAAACAAACAAAGGTCTGCTGCAGCCCCTGCTCCTCGCCGCATGCTCCCTCTCTCCCGCTCCGCTCTCTCCTCCTTTAGAGCCGCTTTTGTTTTTGCCGTATGTGCGTGAGTGACGGAGACGGGGGTGTGCGTGCGTGCGGATGTGTTTTTCCCAGCTGTACCCCGTCCGTCCCTGACAACGACGGCGCGCTCGTGCGCTGCTGCTCCCCCTCTTCTGAGACCTGCCATAAAGAGCGCGCCCCCATATTTTGCACGGCGGCGCGCTGAGATGTCGGGAGCGCGCGCTACTGCTGAACAGGTGCAGAGGCGCACGCATGCGTACGGACGCTTCTCAAGCAGCAGCTAGGGGTCTCTGCGGATTTAGATTATTTCACACAGACAAACTTGTTTTACATACGCAGTTACAAACAAACAAATATGTGTGTTTGTGGAATTTTGGGAAAGAGACAAAATGTTGGAAATCCATTTAAATAAAAATGTAAAAAATATATCTTTGTTTAAAAGACTGGAATTACATATTTAAGTAACAGAAAATATCTGCAGAATAATTCTACTAGTAGTTTAATAAATAAATAAATATTTAAAAATATAAATTTCGGAAATTTTTTTTAGAAATTACTTAATTTTAGAAATTACGTAAAATACTTAAATAAATAAATATCAGCAAAGTATTTCAGGTGAAATTTTAAAATGTGAAACGATCCATCTTATTTAAAGAAAATATTCGTCTACAAGCTTGTTATTACATAGGCAATTAATATAAACACATTTATTAAAAAACGAATATCAAATTATTATTTTTTCATTATTACTGCTGGGGGTTTGTTTGTTTTCAGACTTTTATACATCCATTAAATCTCAAAAATAATGTTTACAGTTCTGGAATTAGCCTATGTCACATCTACTAATCATTTTAATAATTGCTGTACTGTTTGTTGGGATATTTTCTCGATTTCGATATCACCCGTTTACCTTGTAATAACGGAATAACGGAAGGAAGGAATAACGGTTTACAGCTTAATTAACCGGTCGTCGTGAAGCACCAGTCACTTCTGCGGGGCCTCTGCTCTGACTGCTTGTCTTGAATGAGGGCCGCAGTGTCCCGCCCCTTACGTCAATGAAATTTAGATTGACATGCCTTCTATCCAATCATGTGAACGGGGGATATGACGTCTGGTTGTTTTTCCCCGGGAGCGTGCGTCATGTCGCCTCCGCTCCGCTTCAGATATGGCGAGAAGGTGGTAGTAACGTAGAGATACACGAAAACCATCCACCGCGGAGTGGCCTTCATTTAAGTGGACCAGGCGGTTTAGGGAAGTGTTTTCTTCTTTTTTCTGTAGTTTGTAGTCCTATGGAAACGACCATAATCGAGACGATGCCGTGCCATAACCAGCAGCTGAATAATAACAGTGAGAGCCCCGAACACGCCGCCAAGCACGTCCGCTTTGCCCGAAGCAGCACTGCCGCTGCGGAGACCTGTCAAAACGACGCCGAACAGCATGAATACCAAACCACGAGCGACATCCAGCAACAAATAGGACCTCAGCTGAAGCTGTTGCCATTAAATGACCAAATACGAGAACTTCAGACTATCATTCGGGACAAGTGAGTGTCCAGTCCACATTTGAACCGGATTTGGATTGAGTGACCATTTCGAGTGTCCACATGCAGGCCAGATCTGTGCCATATGCTTCCATATCACTGCACGTGGACACAGACACAAACCGACATTTTACCAGAATCTGCATGTAATGAATTAGTACTAGCCACCTGCCATAATTCATCATTATTTGTGTAGACATGTTCTGATTTACAGTAACACGGTGTACCGCGATAAAGACTAAACGGTTGCACGATAATATCGTTTGCATCTCATAACAGAAGGAATAATTTAAGAGTTGATTTGCTAAATAAATAACTGGTTTTATTAATTTTAGTAAATCATGTTTATGGCAATTTAACTCTTTAATTATTAGTTAATGTGAAGCACAAATGTTTGAATAGTATTTATTTTTAAATGAACAGTTTAACTTTTTATTCTGGCCTGAGCCATTGATTGAATTGTGTCAGTTTGGGTCGATTCTTTGCAGGCCTGTTGTAAAACACTTTACAATGTCAATTAGGCTCTATTTGTTAACAGCCATCAACATAAATTGCTGATGAAAACTGTTGATTAAGTACTTAAAATTAAGGATGTCATATTTATTATTAACCGGTGCCTGATTTGCAAATGAATAATTTCGGGAACAAAACCAGGAAATAAAATGACCGACATGACCGACGTCCCCTGCACAATTTCAGTTTTCCCGGTATAGGACGTGACCAAGTGGTTAATACAAAATAATATCTAATTTCTAAATGGTCTTTAATTATTTTGTGCAATATAATGTTATGGGTTAACAATGGGTAAAACATACAAACATGTAGCTACAAACATAAATCTGAAACATTACTAGTTCAGTTTACTAACACCACTGATATTTAGTTCACTATTATGTGCAAAGTGAAAATGACTTACTCTGTCTTATCTTCAAGAAGAGCCCACAGTTACCTCTTCGATCGCTTCTGTCTCCCGCTTTCCTGATCCATTCGCGCAGTTTCATCTTCTCAAGATCTCTTTTCATCAGGCTCCTTATCAGATTTACTTGTAGTTAAAAAAAAAAATTATATGCTTGACTGCCGCTAGCATTTTAAAAAATCCAAATATTATTTAGGTAGGCCACTATGCCATTATTTATGCTCACTGCGCACGAAACAATCCCCAACCAATGAGAGTGATTGTAAACTTAAGAAAGCTAATTGGTTGAAAGTGACTACCTTTATGTGTGTGCGCGCTCACACAGTCTACACAGCTTTGTTTTTCACTCGGTCTCATTCTCTTTCTCTCTCTCTCACACACACACACACACCACGTTTTCACCACGCAAAAGTGAATGCTTAATCACTTAAAATACAGTAAATACCGGAACGCAAAACACGAATATCTGACATTTCCCGGAACAGGATCCGGCAAGATCCAGCTCAAATAAAGCACTATTATTAACCAATTTAAATCTTTGAATTCAATAGTAGTAACTGTTTTGATTTAATGGAGCTAATAACAAATGAATTCAGTTCATGCCACACGTCTGTAACAAATGTAGCCATGTCTACATTAACCAGTTAGGTAAAAGTTACTTTGTACAATCCTAAGTCACTTTTTTAATAAGAGTAACTAAATGTATCACTTAGTTACTTTCAAGGAAAGTACTGTGAAAGTGTGTTATTTTTGTGTGTGGTTTTTTAGTAGGGTTGTCACCAGGGGCGCAAAAAGGGGGTATGCAGTACATGCGGTGTATCGGGGCGCCACACATGGGGGGCGCCATTGTGCCAAAACGATTTTTGAAATTCTCCTTATTAAAAGTTTCAAATAATAAAAATAAATAAATATGTTTTGTTAGAAATGTTTATTTAGCATTTTATGCGACTATAATGTATTTTATTAAACAAAAAATGATACCATGAGTTGCATACGTTGGCACACACGTTTTAATTCAAAATCATTTAACACAATGCAGTCACACAGCCAAGTGTAAAGTGTTCATGTAGATGTAACTTTAAATTTTTTACATTTTTATCTAAATAAACTGTCAAATCACACATACAGTACAGTTGAGGTCTGAAAGATTGAAGCTTAATATCAATTTTTTTCATTATTTATTATTAATAATTTAATTTGCCAAAATAAGAGGGATCACACAAAATGTATGTTTATGCAAGTACAGACCTGAATATATTTGTGATAAAATAGAAACTAATATTTAGATTAAAATTTACCCTTAATGAATTTTATTTTTTATAAATATTTACTTATGATTCATAATAATCAAATTTTTTTGGAACTGAAATGCTATAAATTAATCTTTATATCAAGATCTATTTTTTATATCATATACATATTTTTAGAAATTTATTATGTATCATATTGATCCATAAGGCTTTTTGGTAACTTTTTTTCACAAAACATGAACCCGCATACCCCTCAGTAAATATGTAGTTGCGCCCCTGGTTGTCACGATACTAGGCATGGGCCGGTATAAGATTCTGACGGTATGATAACCTTGGATTTAAAAAATAAATAAATAAAAAATCCCGATTTCACAGGTATGACGGTATTGTGATCACTGCTCTAAAATATATTCTTTTTAAATGTCTGGATAAAAAGCAAAAACTATTTTTTCCCCTTTGAAAACAATATATTTAATTTTTTGAAAGATTTGTAATATTTTGGAGCAGTAAACATGTCAGGCTAAATAATTCAAATGAATCATTGACTTCTACTGTCTTCATTAGTTTCAAAAACACAGATTACTTTACAATTAAAAATGGCATCTTTGGATATTTTTTCTGCTGGAGATACTGTTGTCCTAAAAAAAATGTAAATAAAAAATCTTACACATACCTTAGGAACGGTATTACAGAAAATTTTGGTGGTTTTATAACCTTGACTTTTCCAAACCGCAGTATACCTTGAAAACGGTTATTGTCCCATGCCTACACGATACTGGAATTCGGTACCAATCGGTACTGGAATTTTTAAAACGTGCATTTCTCGCCAACATTTGTGCGCCACAGATACAGGAGCACTGGAGCGTTTTAAAGTCACGATTCATCAGCGGATTGCTTTTATGTTAAACAAACTAGCTGATCGACGCGACTTTAAAACGCTTCAGTGTCCCTGTATCTGTGGTTACACTCAGTAAACAGTGATGAGCTCGGTGAACTGATGACCTTCACGGTCAATCACAGTCATTTCTGTTGAGCACATGAACACAATAGCAAATCAGCAGTGTTTAAGAACGTGCTCAACAGTGCTCAAATGTTAACGGGAAATGGACAGTTTTAAAATATCAGTATTGATTAGTACTTAATTCCATATCGGGACAACCCTAGTTCTTAGATAGGCTTAAAATTGCAATATATTATTGTTTTACCCAACACAGATGTTAATGCACAAAGTAATGTTTACTAATAGGGTCTTGTAAAGTTTTACATATTGAACATTATAATCCTTCTGCAATTTCATTTATTTGAGATATTTTATTCTAAACATCTTCATACATGACGTTGTTGTTGTTAAATCTATACTGTTTTGCAATATCATGATAATAGCATATATTGTGCACAAGAAAGCTTGATTTATTGTCTAATATATTGTAAGTTTGTGACTTTTCCCATTTCTCTGTCTCAGAACTACCAGTAGAGGTGATTTTGTATTCTGTGCTGACAGACTGGTAAGCATTGTGTGTAAATATCATATTTGTGGTTTATAAGCAGCTATTGTCCTTGTAAATAAAAGCAGCCCACACGAGTAATTTTGCAATCAACACAGTGAATGTATGCTTGATTGCATTTCACATTCACCGTAGTACTGAAGAATCAACTTGATTGTTTTTTTTGTATTGCAAAATTAGTATTGACTCATGTTTCCTATTTGTTTGCCCCCCCCCCCCCCCCCCCTCCCTCAATCTGCATCTTGATTGTTTGTTTATTTGTTTGTTCTGCTCCCAGATCAGATTAGTTGTGGAAGAAGGCCTCAATCAGCTTCCATACAGTGAATGTACTGTAACCACGCCAACAGGTGAGCCGGTTAGCATGCTGATGACTTCCCCCAGCACACTTTATTTTCTTTATGTATTAACATTACCACTATTGGCTGTGGAGTGCAGTTACATTCTATCCACCTTACGCAGGACATAAATATGAGGGTGTGAAGTTCGAGAAGGGGAACTGTGGGGTCAGCATCATGAGGAGCGGTGAGATTCAATTATTCACAAACAAATACTACACTAATGTGCATGTTCTTAAACCACATGTGTCAAACTCAGTTCCTGGTGGGCTGCAGCTTTACACAGTTTAGTTCCAACTCTAATTAAACACACTTGATCAAACTAATGGAGTCCTTCAGGCATGTTTGTAACCAATAGGTGTTTGAGCAGATTAGAACTAAAATGTGCAGAGCTGCGGCTCTCCAGGATCTGAGCTTGACACCCCTGCCTTAAAGGATTAGTTTACCTAAAAATAAAAATTCTGTCATAACTCGCCTTCTTGCTGTTACAAGTCCTTTGTTGATCTTCGAAATGCAAATTAAGATCAGTGTTTCTCAACCATGTTCCTGGAGCATCACCAACACTGCATGATTTGGATGCCACTCTTTGAAGGGCTTTCAGTTTCTGCTAATGAGCTTATGATCTAAATCAGGTGTGTTTGATTAAGGAGCAGGGTCGGACTTATAAGCGAGGTAAGCAGCCGCTTAGGGCCCCAGGGAATTAGGGGGTCCAGACCAATGCCAAGAAGCCCATATTAATAATATAGCTCTTTTATAAATTATGTACTATATGTTGTAAAATGTGTCTATAATTGTTCAGATTTTAACGTTATTACTTCTTTTCAAAACTGGGGACCACCATGAATAATGGACCGTTCCTTTTGTACCACACATGCTCAAGTCGTGAGCACCGAGGTTAACACTGCCAATCTGCCAGCGATCAGAGTAGAGTTAAGGTAGAGGTAGGTAGAGTGTGGAAGAGTGAGAATCTTGAGAACATTTGGGAAAATAGAAATCAGACAAACAATGAAACGCTGCTACCGTTGCAATCCTGCGGTAGTTGAATTATTGCATCAAATTTACATTATGAAGATAAAGGTTCCTTTAAATATTAAAATATATAAAATATACTTTGAATATATTTTTAACATGCAGTTTATTCACAAACATCAAAATAAAACCTAATCTACAGAGAATGTTTTGAGTTTTAATGCTCCGCGCCTGTTAAGGAGACATGAAAAATGTGCAAAGCTGGTGGTCCTCCAGGAACGTGGTTGAGAAACACTGTTTTAGATAAAATCTGAGATGGTCAAATCCAGAAACGGACCAAAAAACATTGTGAAAACACTTGAGACTTCACTGGATCAACTGTAAACAAAGTCACTTTTACATGTTTTAGCTCACAAAAGTGTTCTTGGAGTGTTCGTTTGATTACAGTTGAACCTCTGAAGTCACATAGACAGTCCTGACAATGTTATTGGTTCCTTTTCTGGACTTTCTCAGGACCCTTACTGTATATCAATGATCTCAAACTCAATTCCTGGGGGGCCGCAGCTCTGCATAGTTTAGCTCCAACCACCTCCAACTCACACCAGCTTAATAGTCTCTAGTGGTCTTGAACACCTTGATTATTTGGATCAGCTGTGTTTGATTAGGGTCGGAGCAAAACTCTGCAGAGCTGCGGCCCTCCAGAAATCGAGTTTGTGACCTGTGCTGTATATAGAGGATGAGGGAGCTTATGTATTGGATCTAAAATATCGTAATTTGTGTACTGAAGATCTCAGAGGATTAGATTGATATGAGGGTGAGGGATTAATACAGGAATTATACTCATTTTAATTAAGTAAAAAACTATAATAAGCTAATACTTTAATAAGTGTGTTGTGAACAGGTGAGGCTATGGAGCAAGGGCTGAGAGATTGCTGCAGGTCAATCCGTATTGGGAAGATTCTGATCCAGAGCGACGAGGAGACACAAAAAGCCAAAGTGTACTACGCAAAATTTCCTCCTGACATCAGCAGGAGGAAGGTTCTACTCATGTACCCTATACTGAGTGAGTACTTAACCTCTAGAACAAGTCATTAAAAGGGTAGTTCACCCGAAAACATTAAAATGGTCATTATTTACTTCCAAAACTGTTTGAGTTTCTTCTATTGAACACAAAAGATGTTGGAAAAGCAGCCATTGACTTCCATAGTAATTTTTGTTTCTACTGTTGATGTCAATGGCTGCTTTTCCCCCAGCTTTATTCAGAAAAACTTGTGTGTTCATCTGAAGAAAGAAATTCATAAACGTTTAGAACTGCGCGAGTTTGAGTACATGGTGTGGAAATTGTAATTTTGTGTGAACTGTCCATTTAATCCAGCCTATGAGCATCTCCACATTTCCGGTGTTGATTTGGAGGACAGTTTGCGAATTGAGAACGAAAGTCTTTGCAATTCCCAGTTGCATCTGTGTCTACATAAACGTAATTCACATCTGACATTAAAAGACCACTGTTGTGATGTTGTGTTTCAGGTACAGGCAACACTGTGATAGAAGCGGTGCGGGTGCTGACTGAACATGGCCTACAGGCCAAACATATTATACTACTGAGTCTGTTCTCCACTCCACACGGTAAGACTCCTATAGACAAGCCTCCATTAGCATTTCCATGATAAACCTCTGTATATTTAGATTGTCCAAAAGGGCACAAAATGCCAAACAAATTTGAGATAATTAGGCAAATTATCATAATATTGAGGCACCTGCTCAAAATCTGCTACTCATTTCCTCTACACTGTCACCAATCACACCTTTCTGTTAAAGTACAAATTAAATCAAAACTAAGCATATTCTTTTGTGGTGAACAATTCATCTGTGCATGTCATTAAGAAAAAAAAATCCTTCTAATGATCTCTAATTGAAATCTGAAAAAGCACTTCCTGTTTGTTTTCAGTTAAATTCTCAGATTATGGATGTGTGAGGTATTGGGCATGGCTCCTCCAACTGTTTTGACAACAAACAGAAATGGTGAGGATGAGGAGTCTGTTAGGTTGTAATAACTCTCCCCAAACCCTTTTCCTGATCTTTCTGAATGAAATGCCCACTTTACTACATTCAATCAGCTCCCAGTAGAAAAACAAGCCACGCCCACTGTTTACACATTCGGTATTCCGTTTCTCTGGGAACTGCATCACAATACAAAAAAATAACAAATGGTCGCAGCTTCAGGTTTATGTGCACTTTAAGGTTGTAAATGTTTAGTTTGGATTAGTACACACGTTACTACATTCTTTCATCATAAAAGAGATGAAATTATGCAAGAGAACAATTTCATGGCTTCAGTCAGTTTTTGTATAACTTGCGTCAGATTTTCATTAGAGGTTAACTGATTAATCAGGCAGGTATATATTTGTAAGCAGATCAATGTTGTGTAACTTGTGAAGGAAAGCTGACGTGCTGCAAGAAATGCATCGGCATAAAACTGTGATGTCTGTTTGTTAGTGAATAGTTATTTTCACCTTCTCCAATTTTTACTTGTGATTATATAGTTTGATAAATGTTAAAAATCTAAAAAGGTGTGCATTATAGTGCACTGAGTGGACAGACTCTGTTTTTTTTCAATAAATTAAGCAATTTTCCGTATCTTGCCTAATTACTTAACTGTTAAGTTTTGATAGATGGTGGAAAAAAGAAAATCAATTTCTAAATATCGCCATCAGCCAAAGGAAAAAAAAAAAACCATCGGTAGACTTATAATTAACGTCATAGACTGGCATGTTTTGTCTGAGCAGATCTATCCAAACAATAATTTTATATATATATATATATATTCTTAAACATGTACATTTTTGGTAGTTTGTTTTTTTAATAACAGCTGAATTGCAATATATATATATCTCTCGCAGGTTTTAAAAAATATATAATTTTAAAATGTATATTCAGTAAATGGAGCAACATTATGGTTAGAATTCCGTATGATTGTAAAAGGCTGTATTTCAAGGTGAAAACAAAATGAAACGTGGGAAAAAAGTTGCAATCCTGCAAAAAAACATTGTAACATTTTATATTTATATTTAACATTTGAAAATATTGTAAAATTACAATTTAAAATTGTAAAAAAATGGGACTGCATTTATTTGAAACTGAAATGATTTGCATTAGATTTACTTTCATTTCTAATTATTAAATATAATGCATAATATTTTGTAGTTAAAAGTCGTTCTTTTGAAACGTTTTCTCACTTTTTTTATTGAATGACATTCCTGAAGACCTTTTTGACTCAGAACTCAAACCTCCATTTACAACTTTTACTTTTCTGGCTAAGAAATGTATATTGCTAAAATGGTCTACTTCTCAATTCCCAACTATTTCCATGTGGATTTCTCAGTTGTCAGTCTTCCTTCCTTTGAAGAAATAAACTTATGACCTCAACCACAAACAGGACAAATTCAGGAAACATCTCCAGTCCTTTCCCCCAATGTTTTTTTTTTTAAAAGAGTTCTGAATTCTTTTATTTTGTTTTATTATATATTTTTTTGTTAAACAGATACATTTGTAAATGTTATTTAATTGGCAGTGCTTGGGGTTTGTCTGATCATCTTTGTCTTGGTTGTCTGTACTATTTGAAAATCCTTTAAAGAAAAAAAAAAAGTAATTCTTTTGTGACCATAATGGTGCGTGTATGTGTGCAGGTGCACGGTCCATTGTTCAGGAGTTTCCTGACATCACTATACTGACAACTGAAGTTCATGCTGTTGCTCCAACACACTTCGGCCAGAGGTATTTCGGCACAGACTGACAGCCCACCAACTCCACACAATATGACTCCACCTCCCCCGCCTTTTTCATCCGTTTAAAAATACTTGACCAGCTCAAATCAAGTGTACGTGTGTGCTTTGTTTGTATTTTAAGTTCCTCCATGTTTAATGCGCGCAATTGAATGCATCAAAGTGTTTTCCAAAATCATGCTTCATGATACCACTGGGATTAAAACACACCATTTCTAAACATTCTGGAGTGATGATAAATAAATCAAATATTTTCTATTAAAATGATTGTCTTTATTTTCTGTCTTTACTAAATAGATTAAAGAGTCTTATCAAAAAAAAGCTAGAATGCTCAACAGAAAACCACTAAAGCAGATTTGAGCAGAAAATACTGAATTGAAGCAGTCAGCCTGGACACCTGATCGAGCTCTCTCACACCCTGATCAGTAAAAGAGAGCTTGCGGAGACCTGATCGCTGCTGCAGGAAGTGTTCCAGGTGAAAACTGAGCATTCGGGCAGGTGTTCACCCTCACCCCATGGTACCGTCAGCTTAACCTGTGATTGAGATCTTTCCAAGAACTGGCCCAGTCCAGAGACTCTGAGGAACCGTCAACCTTGAAATAAAAAACAAAAAACTCATTAATAATCTATATTTAAAATTTTAATTGAAAAGAATTTCTCTTACCTCATTTAATTTCTGCCAGTCAGTCCACAGCTATGGTGACAGAGGCCTCCTCGAGTGATGCTGAAGGCGGGACAGAATTACACAAATATACTGAAATCAGTATACAGTCACTGGCCACTTTATTAGGTACACCTTAGTAGTACCAGGTTGGACCCACTTTTACCTTCAAAACTGCCTTAATCGTTCCTGCCACAGATTCTACAAGGTACTGGAAATATTTCTCAGATATGTTGGTCCATATTGACATGATAGCATCACGCAGTTGCAGCAGATTTGTTAGCTGCACATCCATGATACATTGACACAATGCTCAATTGGTACTAATGGGCCCAAAGTGTACCAAGAAAATATCTCCCACACCATTACACCCCCACCAGCAGCGTGAATCATTGATATAAGGCAGGATGGATCCATGCTTTCATGTTGTTGACGCCAAATTCTGTCCCTACCATCCGAATTCTAATCTTTTATTGTCCTGTTCTTAGCTGACAGGAGTGGCGCCCAGTGTGGTCTTCTGCTGCTGTAGCCCATCCACCTCAAGGTTGGACTTGTGCGTTCAGAGATGCTCTTTTGCATACTTCAGTTGTAACGAGTGGTTATTTGAGTTACTGTTGCCTTTCTATCAACTGGAACCAGTCTGGCCATTCTCCTCTAACCTCTGGCATCAAGGCATTTGCGCCCACAGAACTGCCACTCACTGGATATTTTTTCTTTATCAGACCATTCTCTGTAAACCCTAGAAATATTTGTGTGTGAAAATCACAGTAGATCAGCAGTTTCTGAAATACTCAGACCAGCCCGTCTGGCACCAACAACCATGCCACGTTTAAAGTCACTTAAATTACCATTTCTCCCCATTCTGATGCTCGGTTTGAACTGCAGCAGATCGTCTTGACCATGTCTACATGTCTAAATGCGTTGAGTTCCTGCCATGTGATTGGCTGATTAGACATTGGGTTAACGAGCAGTTGGACAGGTGTACCTAATAAAGTGGCCAGTGAGTGTAGTTTGGTTCAGACGGTGCAGCCCTTCTTTGGCCTCAAGAGGGCAGTATAAACCTAGCAGTGTCAACCCACCTTTTTATTTCTAAAATTACTGTAAAATTAAACACACGTCTATCTATTAAAAAAAGCAGATAATTTCTCTTTTAAACAGACAGCTGTTATGAAAAATTTGAAGCATTATTATTATTATTACTGAGAGCGGCGTATGGAGTGTGTTTGACATCATTGAGGGAATTTTAGAGTATGTGTGTTTGTAATCCTACTCTTTGTGATAGCACACTCAAGTTAATGACAGAAGCACTGAGGAGATCACCTTCAGAGACAGCGTGAGAACTGGGATAAATTCAGTCTCCCTCTAAATAAAAGATTTGGGACTGCAGCGCTGACAAATAATTGGATGACTCTCTCCAAACTGGGCTCTGATTCATTAGCAAGAAAACTCAGTTTGGGGGCGACTGACACAAGTAAAATTATGCACGCTTACTGTGGATTTCGAGAAGCCAGCCCAGGGATTTCTGGTGGACTTTCCATGTCATTTTATCGACTTTATTCTTTTATGTATAAGAGGGAGCAGCCAGTGGAACCTTATTGGTTCGAGACTTTTAGTCTCATTCACTTCAATCGATTTTTAGTCATAAAAACTGCTTAATATGCTGTTTGATGTAGCAAACTTGTACTTTCTTTTCTTTGCGTTTCCCCATATCGTCTTTTATTAGTTGTCACAACTACAGTGTATAAAAAATAAGAACAATTATAAATGATTTCAATGCCTAATACATAAAACACAAAGGAGAAAGATAAAACACAAGAGAGGGAGATGCAATCAGAATAGAAATCACATCACACCTATGCCAACATTCTTTAGATACCACTGTTATGTAATGGAGGAAGGGACCCCCAGATTTTAGTTTCATTAAATCGTATCTTCTCTGTATGTAACACAGAGGTCATCTTGTTTAACTATCTCTGAAAACACATGGGAGCACTGTGGATTTCAATATAATCCTCTTGGCCACCACCATGCCCAGTATTAATGCCAGCTGCACATAATACAACAATGCTGGAACTGTATGAGAGTAGCCAAAAATGGCCAATCAAATCATATATCATGCTTTAAAAGACTTTGAAAATATATCCTGTACTCTCACTGTCACAGTGGTCTGTGCACAACTGTTTACTACCATTTATTATGGGGAAATTACTGGGAATAAGCAAATGAACCAGAAATTCTAAAACAAAATCACAGAAAAGAGCTTACTTTCACATTATAAATCATCCATACTCTTCAACAATGTTTAAGATCTGCCACGTTTGTGCCAAATTTGTAGAGTGGGTCACACAATGGCCACATCTTTAAAATATAAACAGTATTTTTGATTATTTTACAGGACAGTGCTCAGTGCTGTCATCCTTTTGTAATGGAGGCCAGCTAGCGAAGTGCTATGCAGGTAAAGCTTACTCTTCTGACAGACGCTAGAGGCCATGGTCTTTAGCCTACTTGTTAGAGCAACTGACTCTCATATAAAGAATCGCCGGTTCGATCCCAGCTCAGAATGGGATGGGTGCAGTAGGACCAGCGGGTTACATGTGGGGGTTCATCCTGTATGGGAGTGAGGTTTAGGGGGATGAGTGCTAGCGAAGTGCTATGCAGGTTAACCTCACTCCTCTGATCTCTAAAGGTGCTCTAGCAACAGGCGCTAGAGGCCATGGTCTTTAGCCTCCTTGTTAGATCAACCAACTCCCATATAAAGAATCGCTGGTTTTTTCACCCAGCTCAGACAGGGTTGTGTGCAGCAGGACCGGTGGGTTACATGTGGGGGCTCGTCTGGGATGGGAGTGAGGTTTAGGGTAATGAGTGTAACAGAGGCCAGCTAGCAAAGTACTATGCAGATTAATCTCACTCTTTTGACCTCTTAAGGTGCTCTAGCATCAGGTGCTAGAGGCCATGGTCTTTAGCTTCCTTGTTAGAGCAAACGACTCCCTTATAAGGAATCGCAGGTTTGGACCCAGCTCAGACCAGGTTGGGTGTAGTAGGACCAGTGGGTTTTATGTGGGGGCTCATCCGGAATTGGAATGAGGTTTAGGGGGGTTAGTGTAACAGAGGCCAGCTAGCGAAGTGCTATGCAGGTAAACCTCACTCCTCTGACCTCTAAAGGTGCTCTAGCAACAGGCACTAAAGGCCATGGTCTTTAACCTCCTTGTTAGAGCAAACGACACCCATGCAAAGAATCGTCAGTTCGATCTCAGCTCAGACCGCATGGGGTGCAGTCGGACTGATGGGTTACATGTGGGAGCTCGTCCGGGATAGGAGTGAGGTTTAGGGTGGTGAGTGTATATTATGTTAATAAACTAAGTATTACACTATCTCATCACTTTAACAGCACTGATAAAGTCACAGCAACCTTTTACTGGAAGATTTCCTGCTGGATTGAAGAGATAAAATAATATAAACATAAAATAAACATTTCCTCACCATTTACTGACAATCCAAAGCAGCCATTAACATCCATGATATTTTTGTTCCTACTATGGAAGTCAACGGCTGTTTTTCCCCATAATGTTTCAGTATATCCTCATTAGTGTTCAACAGAAGAAAGAAACTCAAACTGTTTTGGATGAGTAAGTGATGACCAAGTATTAATCTTTGGGTGAACTTCCTCTTTAATAATATTCCATTCATATGGTCAATTCAGATAGAAAAAATGCATTTCTTACCCACAGTTCCTTGCGTGGCACATCGCTCAAGTCCGTTCATCACTGGAGGACCATGAGATGACATCTGGCAGCTCAGGGGGAATGAATGTCCATCTCCTTCACTGTGATAGACATTAAAAAGAAACAGCTGGTAAACATAAGCAATGGCCTTCTGTGTTGTGGCAAAGAGTCAAAAGAAATCAAACACACATCTTACATGTTTCTGACTGTTGGCTCAGATGAGAGCTTGCATTTGACAGCAGAAATGACACTAATCATGAATTTCACTACTAGGTTTTCATTCATTTTGGCGGTTCAATATATGGAAACTGAGAAATGTATTGACATTTGTACTAAACAGAAGAAAAACTCAAACAGGTTTGGAACAAGTAAATGACAATTTTCAGTTTTGCGTGAACTATCCCTATAATGTAAACTACATTATAGTGATGTTTTTTATTGTTATTTTCTGAAGAATTAAAATAGTAAAGGGCTGCATTTTTTGATTAAAGAACACTATAATTTTTTGTAAAAAAATTACTTGGCCAAATATGGTGACCCAGGAATTTGTGCTCTGCATGTAACCCATTCAAATGGACACACACAGCAGTACACGCTCACTCACATAGGCTGCTTTACAATTTATATTTGAGCATGTATATTAGTTTAATCCACACTGAAGCCAAATCTGGATCTGAAAACTTACGGTAAAGGTCAATAAATGAGTACACCTACATTTTTATGTTAGGTAAAAATATTAAATCATTTTATTTTGAGAAAAGAAAAATAATCAAGAGAAACAAAAAAAATCTCAATTTTAGTTGAAATGTTGTAGTTTTTTTTTTTTTTGTTGCAATATATTTAAATGTATTTGTATT
Source organism: Danio aesculapii (assembly GCF_903798145.1). Taxonomy (NCBI): domain Eukaryota; kingdom Metazoa; phylum Chordata; class Actinopteri; order Cypriniformes; family Danionidae; genus Danio; species Danio aesculapii. Next base: position 24,357,670 of record NC_079439.1, on the reverse strand, counting down.
ACGAAAGATGTCTGGTGACAAATAATATTTAATAAATATATCTGTTTAAAAATCTGTTTTGCTCAAATGCACCAAAATATATTGGCTACATTCACTGAGAAATGGAGAAAAATATTCATTTTCAAAATGGGGTGCACTCAATAATGCTGAGCATTGTGTATTATAAATAAAAAATTTACATAAAAATGTAAATAAAAATAAATTGTAAATATTTATATATATATTTATATATATATATATATATATATATATATATATATATATATTATATATATATATATATATATATATATATATATATATATATATATATATATACACAAATATATAAATAAAGAGAGAGAGAGAGAGAGAGAGAGAGAGAGAGAGAGAGAGAGAGAGAGAGAGAGAGAGAGAGAGAGAGAGAGAGAGAGAGAGAGAGAGAGAGAGAGAGAGAGAGAGAGAGAGAGAGAGAGACGTCTAGATTATTGTAAGTGAATCATTGTAAATATACTATTGTTACTGCTGGTTTATCCTAAAATGTTGATTGTTAAATGTACAGTTTATTCTGATTTATTGTTTTAATTATTATTATTATTATTATTATTATTATTATTATTATTTCCTACTACTATTTACTCTGTTTACTATGCTTTTTAAAAATATATTTATGTATGTTCTTTTTAATGTTTATAAATGCTTTGATAATAAATTTGTCATGCCAATAAAGCAATTACAGAATTGAGAGAGAGATTTTTTTAAGTGATGACAAAAATTGTTTCATGATGCTTCTGAGATTTTCACATGGGCCATTAGTCAGTGATGGTACTAGGTAAAGAAACTGTTTGCGTCTTTGCACATACAATCCTGTTTTCCGCGGCTCATTTGTCAGTTAAATACTGACAAGCTGTGCTTGCTTAAAGACTGAATATGTACTTTAATAAACATACACAAATCACTTTTTTTGTACTTTACACCAAGTTGATGATGATAACATTGATTTTGGAGTTTTAAAACTCCAAAGTCCAAAGAAAGAATGCGGTTTAATACTGACCTGCTGAATATTGGAAATAACCAGAGTCTTTTTTTCTTTCCAAACACTTGTAAGAAGTTTGCCTGGACACCCACATCAAACGCCTCACTTCCTGGTCCACTCACAAAAAAAGGGACTGACAACCACTCTGAGAAAAAAAGTGAAAAACTCTTACAAATTTAGAAGAAAAGGGCATATCCTGGGTAAGAACTCCAATTTAAAATCATAAGCAGCAAAATATAATAATCAGCCTGTCATAAATACACAGAGTCAGCCAGTGGACAAAGCTAGTCAGAAACATCACTATTGTATGTCATCTGAATGCACGTTCAGGAGTGTATTCTATTTGTTTATTTTTAATCTCTTCCTCCTCATCTTTTAAAATATCATTAGCCATTTTCTGTCTTTGCGTCTGTGTATTTACTTAATTTCACACATTTTTGGGGGGGGAGAATGCATGTATTTTTTTCATTGTTTATGTAATATCCATTGATCAAGTCATTACAATAAAGCTCATTTGTACTTTAAGTGAAGTTTATTTATAAACCAATTTCTAGAGGATCACATGCTTATGATTGTTCACAGCTATTATAACTTTAGCTCATGATTAATTATCCTATCAGACGATCCTTAACTCTTTTCTTTTCTCATCTCAATATCTTCGTCTTGAAGAAATACCCCCACCCAACCCTACTTTCCCTCCTTTCAAACGGGCGACACGGTGGCCAGTGATTAGCGCTGTTGCCTCACAGCAAGAATGCCCCTGTTTTAATTCCTTTCCAAACCAGGCGACATTTCTGTGCAGAGTTTTGCTCGTTCTCCCCGTGGTCCCGTTGGTTTTGCCCAGGTCCTCCGGTTTCCTCCCACAGTTCAAAAACAAGCACCCTAAACAATTAATCCAAAATATTTTAGCCAAGTTCCGAGTACACCTTCTCAGCATCCATATCTGATACTTAGCTACACTAAGCAGGAGGGGGAGTCATCGAGATCTACCTGAGCTCAAACTCCCCTCTCGCCCTGCAGCGGGAGGGAGCCCAGGGCTCGAGGATCTTATAAGCTCAGGGCTCTCTCCCGGGACAGCACGCCAAACAAGTTTTATTATCAATCATCAGCTAAGTGTGAACTCTTGAAATGACAATTTAATTTGAGAGAGAGGGAGAAAGGGAATACCATCAAAACCGCTTAGAAACAATGTTTAGATGTAATGCAGGATTTACCGAGTGTAGTTTTGTTGCTGGTGAGGAGCCAAACGTGGAAGATGAGCAAAAAACAGAGTGTGATGGCAAATATGGCCGACACCAGTGTCAGGAACAAAACATGCAGCTTAACACAACTGTCAAACAGTCTGCCCTGAGAACGAAGGAGAAATTCATTAATATATTACAGTAAGATACTGAGAAACACAGAAGTCGTTGGTGTATGAATGCAGTTATTAATATAATTATTAATAATAAAGCAATAATAAAAGCGGTGACATAACACTCTACAATGAAGTCCAATTCAATATTATTAACACATTAGCAAAGACAAAATTATTAGCTAAAATTATTAGACAAATGTTTTATTTTTCTATATATATATATATATTTCCCAAGTGCTGTTTAACAGATTTCAGAGTTTCAACACAGTTTTAAACAAGTTTTAATAACACAATCATCACAAATACTGCACAAGACTTAATGGAACCTGCATGGACACAAGATTTTCACACAAATCAGTCAAGTTTGGTGAAGGAAAAGTCATGGTTTGGGGTTACATTTAGTACGTGGGCGTGCGAGAGATCTGCAGAGTGGATGGCAACATCAACAGCCTGAGGGATCAAGACATTTGTGCTGCCCATTACATTACAAACCACAGGAGAGGGCAAATTCTTCAGCAGGATAGCATTCCTCATATTTCAGCCTGCACACCAAAGTTCCTGAAAGCAAAGAAGGTCAAGGTGCACCAGGATTGGCCAGCCCAATCACCAGACATGAACATTATTGAGCATGTCTGGGGTAAGATGAAGGAGGCATTGAAGATGAATCCAAAGAATCTTGATGAACTCTGGAAGTCGTGCTAGATCACTTTCTTTGCCATACCAGATGACTTTATTAATAATTAATTTGAGTCATTGCAGAGATGTATGGATGCAGCTCTCAAATCTCATGGGAGTCATCCACAATATTAATTCTTTTTCCACTGCACCATGACTTTATATTCTATACTGCACATTATTTCTGTTAAGTGACAAGACTTTTGTCTAAGCAAAGTCAGACCTTACTAATCAAATCCTAATCAAATAATCATAAACCAAGGCATGATCATATTTTATTTTTGTCAAATAAGTGTAATCTAGAGGCCTTTGCCTTTCATATAAGCCACTTCTGATGCCAAATGATCAACATAGAAGTAAAGTTATTATTTGTTGTTCCTAAAACTTGGATAGGCGACAAGACTTTTGTCAGGTAGAGTATTTTACGTTATTTTGCAGTATACTAGTATTCAACTTAAAGTTAAATGTAAAAGCTGAAGTAGTTTACTTTGGTAAATTACACAAGAATGGTTAAAAGGCAAATCATTGAACAACAGTGATTTGTTTTGTAGCCAATAGAAAAACAATTACTTAGCAGGGCTAATAATATTGACTTAATTTTTTTTACTCAGGCAAACTAAAATGAATAAGACTTTCCCTACAGTAAAGATATAATAGGAAAAACTGTGAATATTTTTTCTTGCTCTCTTAACATCAGATGGGAATTTATTATTTTCTATTAATATAAAGTATTGTTTTTCATTTAATTCATTATTTTATTAATATTAAATTTATTAATGAATAACACATTTATAATTTTGTCTTCAACTGTATATACATAATCTAAACCACTGGTTTGAAGCAAAAGAACAAATCTTTTTGGTTGCTCAAACTGAACCTGATTGGTTGTCATAGTTCATTGTCTGAGCTTCCATTTGCAAATTTGAATGCTCTAAACACTGTTCACTAGTCTACGTTTAGTTTGTGTTTGTAAATAAAAGTCTCCATGTCTGTACCTCTTCTAAAGTGTCATATCTCTCTAAAAGATATGGATTAAAGCATTCAGTTCACATGGGATTTTGATCTCAATTTCCTATGGTCTGAAATGAGACAAATGACAACAACTTTGATTTAAGGGGTAAACTAACCCTTATAGTTTCACAAATGCTGTAAAAGTATTGTTTGTTTGTTTTTTACAGTGTATTTTAATATTGTAAATGAATTATTTCTTAATAATGGCATAAATGAGAGTCCATTACACTGCAGAAATAATGAAACAAAATCGACCATCACATTACATAATTTTGAATCATACTTTCTAATAAAATTAATTAAAATGATTGATGGCAAGTGCTGTGTGAACAGAGTAGCTTCTTAAATCTTACTGAAAGGTGTATTGCAGAGGCACACAGAGATCACCCACCCGCCACAGCTGGATGACGGTCGGTGTGACGGTGGAGACTATGAGCAGACAGTACAGCAGCGAGTAAAGGAGGAACAGCATGAAGAACTTATAGTTGGAGAATCCCATACAGTTGTTCAGCCTGAAAACACTCACAACAACACAGCACAAAGAAGAGGACAACAAATTACATTGTTATCAATAAACAAGATGCAACATTCTCAAGTCAATGGCAATAACTAGTTAAATGAAAGCCTTTATTTGGCTCAATAGTCCAAGAGCACGCACATTCAGAAACACACAACACATTCAGGTCAGTTTTAACCAGTTTGTTTTTAAAAGCCTTTACATTTTAGTAAAGGCTACAGAAGAGCCTCAAATACACTTATTTTCCCCTCAAGAAATAGAACTAAAATCGACCAATGTAGAAAAAACAACACACATTTAGTGTGGGTCAATTAGATTAATGCGACTATAAATAAAGCTTTATTAGTGTCCAAAGATTTGTCAAATATACACTACCGGTCAAAAGTTCGGGGTCTGTTTTTTTTTTTTCATGCTTTTTTTTTTTTTAAGAAAATGATTCTGAGCATGAAGGCATTGTTAAATATTTATAACAATATAAAATAATTGCTTTCTTATTGTATGTAGTTTCAAATGAAATGATTACTCCAGACATTATTGCTTTTATTACTATTACCAATAATAATAATAGCAATAATAGCAATAATAATTAATATTACATTTTACATTTAGTCATTTAGCAGACGCTTTCATCCAAAGCGACTTACAAATGAGGACGAGGAAGCAATTTACACAACTATAAGAGCAACAGTGAATTAGTGCTATAGACAAGTTTCAGGTGTGTAAAGTCTAAGAAGCACTATATTAGAGTAAAATATTAGAGTGATATCTGAAGGATCATGTGACTCTGAAGACTGCAGTAATGTAGCTGAAAATTCATCAAACTCCCTGGAATAAATTATTACATGAAAAACTACATTTGAACAGTTATTTTACAGTGCAATAACATTTCACAATTTTACAACGTGTACTGTATTTTAGATTAAATAAATGCAGTCTTGGTGAGCAGGAGAAGCTTATTTTAAAACATTTAAAAATCCCCCTTAAGCTATATTTTTTACAATAGTCTAGAGAACAAACCATTGTTATACAATAACTTGTCTAATTACCCTAACCTGCCTAGTTTAACCTAGTTAAGCCTTTAAATGTCACTTTAATCTGTATAGAAGTGTCTTGAAAAATATTTAGTAAATTATTATTTACTGTCATCACAGCAAAGTTAAAATAAATCATTTAATAAAAATGAGTTATGAAAACTATTATGTTTAGAAATGTGTTGAAAAAAATCTGCTCTCCGTTAAACAGAAATTGGGGAAAAATAAACAGGGGGCTAATAATTCTGACTTCAACTGTATAGTGTTTTTTTTAATACTGACAAACCATTACAGTGCGAAAAACTAATCATTTTAATATAAAAGTGAACATGTATCCAAAAAAAATTTGTTGTCTCCTTTAATTTCAAGGTATTCTTTATACTGCTTTTATGTTATTAAAAATAATAAGACGTGGATTTTTTAAACATGAGTTATTTAAAATAATTGTATTAAATCCAATGAAGGTAATTGCTGTTAATATTCTCTGATAACTTGAACCATGAAACAGTTTTTAAATAATGCGAAATACATTTTATCTATAAAAATGTTTTTCATTCCAAACAATTTTATTTTTGCCGATTACTCAAATTAACTAAAATTGTTACTTAACTTAATTATTTTTTAAATTTAAGATGATTGAACAAAGAATCAATTTAACTTAATTGATTTGTGTTGGGACAACACAACACAACATCAACAAAGGACTAACAAACTCTTTTCACAAGCCAGTTATGACTCGTTTAGCGGTCATCAGCATCTTAAATCCTTGAAAGCTTTTAATATTTAGATTTTTTTTTAAAAACGTATGAACATTTTTTATGTATGATATATATTTAGTATATCATCTTTGCTTTAAATTACAAAAAACTAATTGCCTATGTGCGAGGTGTTTCTAATGCAGCGTCTATGGGACATGACAGTAAATATGACGTCATCGGTCTCACAATTTTTTTTTTTTTCCTTTTTATTTTAAAAAAAGATTGTAAAAAAATTATTTGTCACTGCGCTTAAAGTTTTCTCAACTATGACGACTTCCACTACTTAGAAACCCGGAAATGTGAAAAGGGTCTATAGAGAAAGCAAATAATTTGCTTCAAGTGATGTCACCTCCTCTGGCAGGAAACTCTAGAAGTCATTTAGGCATTACATTTATTCTACTCTCATACATTTGTACAAAATGTTTAGAATAAACCAACAGTAGATTTAATATTTCAACTCTGCTATTGTGATATTTCAGTGAATTTCTCATACAATTTTTAAAAGCATTAATATGAATACATACAATTTGATTTTAGACTTGCCATGTGTTATCTGGTTGTTTTCACGTTAGCATCTTGAGCTAAAGCACAAAATGGTGGATACTGTTAACTATGTTATTGTCACACTTGTTTTGTGGTTTAAAAAGTGCAACAACAGTTTAAACAAAAATTAGTAATCAAATGTTCCCATTCACAATTAAACTATTTGAAATAATTGACATTAATATTAGAATAAAGATTCAGTTTTACTATAAATGATACATTTGTTGCATCTCAGTTAAAGGAATATGAATGGAAAATGTCTGAAACGTATAGCTGCAATTCTAAAGAATCATGTGCTAATTCATTCATTACAATAATACGCACAAACACACACACACACACACGCACACACGCACACACGCACACACACACACACACACACACACACATACACACACACACACACACATTTTATATTAAAATATCCACCAGTTTGTGTGTGATTCATAAAGAAATAGATTTTTAAAAACGTCTATCAAACGTTGGATTTTGGTTGCAATACCTGATGAATAAATGTCAGTATTTGACGTCAATATGATGTTGGATTTTTGGATTTTTCTAACACAACCTAAAATCAACTATTCATTTGACGTTGATATTGAACATCAAAATAACTTTGTCCTTAGACGCTGGCTAGACATTGAATTTTGGTCACCTGACATCACAACCTAAATCTAACCTAATATTAGTATCTTATGACGTTGTGTGCCTGCTGGGAAATGATTAAATGCACTACAGAATGTTACGTTTACACACATCCACAAATTACATGAAAATACATCAGCTTTTTACAGCATAATACTCACTACTCTTGAGTACTTTTAAAACGGCTACTTTTTACTCGAGTAATATTTACAACAGATACTTTTACTCT